>NC_080169.1:22077227-22167227 GCF_950295315.1 Erinaceus europaeus
ACCTGAGAAATAAGAGTCTCTTTGCATAATCTAGCCCTGTTCACATTACTCAGTTTTCCACATAACAATTCAGCACCCCTCTAGGTCCTCCTCTGCCATCATGTCCCAGGACCTGAACCCTCCCTCCCCCACTACCCCAGAATCCTTTACTTTGGTGCAATACACCAGACATAGTCCAAATTCTGCTTTGAGTTTATTGTTCAACTTTTTATTTTTTTTGTACCTGTATACATTTCATTGAAGATATCTTTAACATTTAGATGGAAAAGAGTTCTGCCAATATTTTCCTCTAAGTAGTTGATAGTTTCTGGTCTAACATCCAAGGGGTGTTGAAATTCCCTACTATGACTGTGTTGCTGTTAATATATTGCTGTAGCTCTTTCAGTGGATGTTTGATATATTTAGATGGCCTCTCAGTGGGTGTATAGATGATAATAATCATTAAGTCTTCTCAATTGACTGATCTTCTGAGGATTAAGTAATGTCCATTCCTATCTTTTTAATTTTATTTATTTTAAGATTTAACATATCAGCAGTTTATTTGTTGATAAAACTCAAACTGGAAGTGGTGCCTCAACTGGCAAACTTCTGGACTTAACCAGTCTCTCCTGAGTAGATACAGGCTTTCAGACCCAGGAATCTCTCCTAAGGCCCCTCTTTGTCCATGAGCCACACATTTGCACTCACCTGTGACTTGGTGGGTTCCCAAAATATTCTGAGTCTTCTCCTGTGTTCTCAGGTGATCTTCTTTGTTATTCTTAGTTGAATGGGGGAAAGGAGAGCTTTTAAAAAAAAAACTTTCGTGCCCAGGCTACTGAGGTTCTTGGTTGGATTCTTTTTTTTTTTTTTTAATGAATTTTTATAATATAATATTTACTTTTTTATTATTGGATGGAGACAGAGAAATTGAGGCGGGAGAGAGAAAGAGATAGACAGAGATATAACTGCAGCCTTACTTCATGACTTGGGAAGCTTTTCCCCTGCAGCTGGGATCCAGGGGCTTGAACCTGGGTCCCTGGATATTGTAATGTGTGCATTCAGCCCATTGTGTCACCACCTGGCCCCCCGTGTTTGACCCTTTACACAAGTAAGAAAAGCTTTAAATTGTGTTTCCTGTGTTCTAACCATTCTACTCGAACTTTTGGTTTTCTACTTGAACTTTGGCTAATGCTTTCATTTCCTTTGCCTAAGACACAAATCTTTATGCAGTCTGGGCTCTAGAAGAGCTCACAAGACTTTTACTTTGACTTGAATGGCCTGGGCAGGGCAGTCTCCTTGCTAGGAACACTAACCCATCATGGAAAAGTAATATTTTATGTTCCGAATTATGACTTTAGGGACCGAGAAAGGAATATGGAAGTGATAGAAAAGAGAAGGGGAAAGGAATTCACTAACTTTTTTGAAAGAAGAGGACTTGATATGGTACCCAGTCTAGAGAATCTATGGCTTGCCCTGGGCTTATATTTTTAGTTTAAAGTAATCTTCATACCAAAAAGGGCTTCAGGAAAATACCAGCTTTCTATGGAACTTCAGGAGGTCTGTCTAGTATCTTTGATACTAAGGAGAAAACTAGGATATAGACTAAGGCTATGAAAACTTCCATATGTTTATGGATTAACTGAGGGTCTTGTTAAAGTAGACTCAGTTTCAGGAGGTTTGGGACAGACCCCAAATTATGCATTTTTATAAAGGCCCTACTTGTTGCCAACAACGATATTGAGGTAGGAAAGAGAATGCCAAAGTACAGAAAGAGTTAGTTAACCAAACTGTAAGAAGGAGAGAAGCTCCCAGATAACAAGACACCTTGAGAAAGGTAGCACCCCCTGCCCAAGTGGTATATTATGCTGAGGCTAAACTTTCCCAGACATCGCTGTGCAGGAAAAGATACAGTAACTGAGGCCACCAGACCCTGAGCAATGTGTACAGGTCCCACCCCCATAACCTTGAAGCCTCTGCTTCTGTAATGATGCTGTTTGCTCTCAAGCCTGCACCCTCTATATGAGCTTGTTCTGTCCCTTTGTTTGAGACAGAGAATTCTTTAAGAGCAAGAGCTCTTTCTGTGGCCTGTTAATGCTAATAAAGTTCCTTCTTGTTGACTCCATCTGTTGGCTCTGATTCTTGAATCCAAAAAAATATCACTATAGTGAATGATGTGGACATTGTCAGTAATTACCAACTCTGGCTCCACATCAAAACCAAACAGAAAGCTTTTAGAAATTCTAATACAGGGCTGGAGAGTTAGCATAAGGGTCATGCAAAAATTTTCATGACTGAGGTTCCAAAACTCCTGGTTCAGTCCTCACTACCACCATAAATCAGAGCTGAACAATTATCGGGTTTAAAGAAGAAGGAAGGAAAGAAAAGGAGATGCACTAGATGGTAGTGCACCTGGTTGAGTGCAGATATTACAGTACACAAGGATCCAGGTTCAAGCCCATGGTCCCCACGTGCAAAGGGAAAGCTTCAGAAGCAGTGAAATAGTACTGCAGGTCTATCCCCATAGATCACGCCACCAACACTATCACACCTCCTTTTCTTCTCAATTTCTTTCTGTCTCTATCCAAAGTAAATCAATAAATAAAAGTAACTCTTAAAAGAAAAAAAGAAAGGTATCCCAAGATCTATGGCATGAAGTACGAAGTTTGGTTCCTGGCGCCACACATGCCAGAATGCCATTTTGATGTTCTTTTTCTCATGTAAATAAACAAATCTTTAAAAAGAAAGAAATTCCAAGCTCTGGATTGCACCCCAGAACAATCCAATTGAAACCTCTGAAATGTGGTACCTATAGATTTTTAAAATATCCTAGAGATTCCAGTGTACTGCTAAGATTTAGAATGATTGATGCAAAAGATAGGATTTAGAGAAGATATAATTCTGTTAAAGATATCAATAGGGAATGGTGAAAGATAATGTTGCATGGTGATTTTGTCAGGACTGCAAGTTTGAGCTTTAAGGGAGAAGAGAATATCTTGTCAAGATATTTTATAAATTGTAAATATAACCATTATGAAAAAAAAAGTGTAATCACATTTTAGCCAAATAAACACGGAGGCTGTTCTTCAAAATTTAGTCTACAATATGATGTGAAAATATATACTTCCTTATGAATAAACATAAATATGTTCTTAGGGTCATTCCCACAAAAACAGTCTGCTGTCAGTGAGGTTGTCTCCTAGCAAATCCACTCTATCATTTCTAAATCAGAAAGAAGATTAGAAATGGGATTTTCAGCTCCGATGAAGTTGAAGAGTGATGTTTATGCCAGAGAAATACTTCCTGCTGTGGCTAGAAAAAAAATTGCTTTGGAGGAAAAAGGCTCTTAAATTCTTATGCGTTATGAATTTATGAAAATGAAACTCTCAGCTTGGACATAAATGTAACTGCCTCCCTCCCACATCTAAGAATGGCAGCAGAAGAGTAATTTGATGCATTATATTCAAAGAGTTTATTCTCATCTATATAAATTCCCATTTCTCAGGGTTGAAAATAAAGAAGAGACAAAGTAAGCAAATGAAAAAGGTTATTGTGTTTTATTCAGATATGGTACTTAGTTCTATGTGTCAATTTTACTGAGTCAGAAGGTGTCAAAGTTTGGGTATTTCTTTTGGGTTTGTTTGCATGAGATTAACATTTAGTTAGTAGACAAAGTAAAGCAAATTGCCCTTCCCAGTATGGGTGGACAACATCCAATCAGTTGAAGGCCTGAATATAACAAAAATCTGTCTTTTTCATCATGAAATGAATTATCTTGGCCACTGGATTTGAACTGAAATATACACTCTTTTCTTGTCCTTGGGCTTGAAGTGAAATATTAATTCTTCATGGGTCTCAAGCCTCTTAATCTTTGAAGAAGTTATTGACCATGAGCTTTCCTAAGTCTCCAGTTCATTTACTCACACTGTAGATATGGCACATATCAACTCATATATGTTTTCACTTTTGCCTCCTCATATAAAGTAATAATATAATAATAGGCAAATAGGTGAATTCTATAAAAAATTCTGGCTAATAGTTTGTAGGGGTAATTTTTTCCCACCTTTTGTATGCTTCCAGCTTTTCCATTTTTCTGTAAGGAACATGTGTAATTATTGATTTTTAAAAGTGTTACTAAAAGTTGAGCATGAACAAAACAATTATGACTTATACTACAAGTATTTTAGAGCAGTGCTGCTTCTCAAACTTTCAAACCTATAGATATTATCTGGATTGTCAATAAATTTGTCCCCCATGAGGAATTGGAGTTCAGGAAATCAGGGGTAGATACTGAGTGGTGCAGTATCTGATCACTGTAAAAATAATTACAGCCTCTTTCTAGGGAACTGCCCTTTAATCTCTTCTTCTTTTTTTTTTCCTCCTCCAGGGTTATTGCTGGACTCACACCATGAATCCACCGCTCCTGGAGGCCATTTTTCCCCCTTTTTGTTGCCCTAGTTGTTGCAACCTCGTTGCGGTTATTATTGCCATTGTTGACGTTGCTTTGTTGTTGGATAGGACAGAGAGAAATGGAGAGAGGAGGGGAAGACAGAGAGAGGGGGGAGAGAAAGATAGACACCTGCAGACCTGCTTCACCGCCTGTGAAGCGACTCCCCTGAAGGTGGGGAGCCGGGGGCTCCAACCGGGATCCTTACGCTGGTCCCTGCGCTTTGCGCCACGTGCGCTTAACCCACTGCGCCACCGCCCGACCCCCCCTTTAATCTCTTCTTCCTGTATTTATCTTAAACATTTTAATTATTTATTTACTTATGAGATATTCAGAGAGAAAGAGATAGAGATGATATTCCACCTCACACCTGTGAGAATGAGCTCCATCAATAAAGTAAGAGAAGATAAGTGTTGGAGAGGATATGGAGAGAGGTACTTTACTACACTGCTCATGGGAATGTAAACTGGTGCAACCACTCTGGAGAACAGTACAGGGAATCCTTAAACAGATAAAAATGGAAATGCCTTATGATCTAGCAATTTCACTGCTAGGTATATGCCCAAAAGATAGAACATTGATTCAAAGGCATATATGCACCTCTATGTTCATAGCGACTTTATTCAAAAAAAACAAAAACATGGAAACAACCAAAATGCCCTTCAGTAGATAACTGGATAAAAACAGTTATGGAGGGAGTAGCGCAGCGGGTTAAGTGCACATAGTGCCAAGTGCAAGGACCAGAGTGAGGATCCCAGTTCCAGCCCCTTGTTCCCCACCTACAGGGGAGTCGCTTCACAGACAGTGAAGCAGGTCTGCAGGTGTCTTTCTCTCCCCCTCTCTGTCTTCTCCACTCTCCATTTCTCTCTGTCCTATCCAACAACGATGAAATCAACAACAATAATAACTACAACAGCAATAAAAACAAGGGTAACAAAAAAGGAAATGAATAAATAAATATTAAAAAAACAGCTATGGAACATTTATTCAACAAAAAGGATAATATTGTGTTCTTTGGGATAAAGTGAATGGAATTGGAGAAGATTATGCTCAGTAAAGCAACTAAGGAGATGAAGAACAACTACAGAATGGTTTCACTTATGCAGAATATAGACAATTGAATATACAAATGTGAAAAAAACTATCAACCTATTTTCAAGACTGTGGGAAAACTATAGTGGCTATCTATGAGGGTGGGAAGGGAACAGATCTTTGGTGATGAAAAATAAATAATTTTTTTTAAAAAGATAGAGATGATATAGAGATAGAACAAGAGCAGAAGGGTGGGGGATATAGCATAATGGTTATGCAAAAAGACTTTCATGCCTGAGGCTCTCAAGTCCCAGGTTCAATTCCCCACACTGCCATGTACTCTGGTAAAAAAAAAAAAAAAAAAAGAACAAGAGCAGAACACTGCTAAGCTTTGGCTAATGGTGGTGCTGAACTTTGAACCTGGACCTCATAACCTCAGGTATGAAAGCTTTTTTGTGTAACCACTATGTGTTCTCCCCAGTCATCCTTCTCCTGTTTTTATATCACCAACTCAGGACTTGGAAACATTCTACCATTCTTTTTACCTGACTCCAATGTGACAGGAAGGTTCTGGGAGGCAGCAATGGTATTTTTTCCATCTTTGCATCTTCCACCCCTAAATCCACAACATTTTCCTGAAATAGAACTTCTAAAATGTTGACAGAATCCAACTGAGTGTTCTGGTTTCCCAAGTCATATGAAAGCAGCAAGCTTCCTGATTTTCCACACAAAAAGGCAGGGAGAGAATTAACACAATAGGATTTTGTCTGGTACCTTTTTTGCCCTGCTAATGTATTTACTTTTCTGTAAGTCTAGCTCTAATTTTTTTGAGAGTCATATTTTAAAACCTTAATGTTTCATATACTTTTATGATAGTATGGCCTTTCCTACTGAGTGCTAAAAAATCTTGAGGGATGCTGAATTTACTCAGTTTATAATTCTATACATGAGAATGTATGTGCTTGTATAGATAAAATGTTTAAATGTTAACCTTTTTCATTTTTTATCTAAATGTATGATATTGAATATAAATTTTGGCCTAGGCCTATATATGGGCAAAACCAACTGAACTAGTCAATTAGTTGCATACGGTGATATAGCAAGACTTAGAAAGAAGTCTGAGTAGGTCATACATTTCAATTTTGAATTGAGTCTTCTTATTCCCCATCCCATTACTCGCAAAGCAACATACTACAGTGATTAGTTTTCATTTCTTTTTTTTTTTTTTCCTCCTCCAGGGTTATTGCTGGGCTCGGTGCCTGCACCATGAATCCACCGCTCCTGGAGGCCATTTTTTCCCCCTTTTGTTGCCCTTGTTGTAGCTTTGTTGTGGCTATTATTATTGCCCTTGTTGGCGCAATTAGTTGTTGGATAGGACAAAGAGAAATGGAGAGAGGAGGGGAGAGAAAGATAGACACCTGCAGACCTGCTTCACCGCCTGTGAAGCGACTCCCCTGCAGGTGGGGAGCCGGGGGCTCGAACCGGGATCCTTACGCAGGTCCCTGCGCTTTGCGCCACGTGCGCTTAACCCACTGCGCCACCGCCCGACCCCTTAGTTTTCATTTCTCAATGTTGTCTGTGATATTATTTCATTACTGTTAGAGTACTACCATTACTATTGTTAGAATTCTTTTAAAGTATTCAGAATATAAATCTTACACCAGTGCTAACCTTCCCTGTCATCCAATTTTTCAGAACTTTGCAGAGTATCTTGTCATAGTATGATAATAGAAGTTCAGGTTGTGCAGGGGAGTCCCTTCACAGGCGGTGAAGCAGGTCTGCAGGCATCTATCTTTCTCTCGCCCTCTCTGTCTTCCCCTCCTTGCTCCATTTCTCTCTGTCCTATCCAACAACAAGGGCAACAAAAGGGAAAATAAATAAATGAATATAAAAACAAATAAAAAAAAGTTCAGGTTGTTTGCATATGCATTCCCGTTTACTTGTCTTCATTAAGTGGAAGATGCCAAGTGGTTAATGAATGTTGTTTCTCATTTTGTAAAAGGATTATTCGATATACATATATATATATATATATATATATATATATACACACATGCCTAAAAGAAACAGTCATAGGTGCACTGACCCTTCTCCTTTAAATAGCACATTTTGAAACATTCCATCTATCTATGTAAAATTTTAAGTGATTTTTATTTCCAAAATTACATGTCAACAGGAGTAAGGTTCCACATCGTTCCTACCACCAGAGTTCTGAATCTCTAGTCTTTCCACAGCAAGCCACCGTAGTTCTCCTAAGGTTACAGACATGGGCCAACCATCATCTCTACAATTACCTGTCTACATTTGTATTTAATTTCCTCCTTTTCCTTCTAGATCCAGTCCTCTCTTCCCCACCCGCCACAGCTTTGCCCCTCCTTAAAGCTCCTTTCCACCTATGATATCAGAAGTAGAGTGAGAACTTCTGCCCCCACCCCTGCGCCAGTGATTGACAAACTTCCAACTTCCTGGCAGAGACCTTCCCCCAGCCACTGCCCTGAATTCACCCTCTCCTTGGGAGGGGGAGTGCTCTGCAAGTCAAAGAAAAGCCTCCGCCCTTTTAAAACTCCAGCGGCTGGCCTTCAGGGCTTCTGTTTTAGATAACACCACTTTAAGACTAAGAGTTTTTAACAAGATTATGAGAATTTAGAGCACTCCTAACTAGGATTGCTGCCTCCTAACTAGGCTTGCTGCTTGACTTTGCTTTTCCAATAGGGTGCCCACATCAGAGTTTTAAAGTGTAAAATCATCGGGAGTCGGGCTGTAGTGCAGCAGGTTAAGAGCACTACAAAGCAAGGACCCTTGTAAGGATCCTGGTTGGAGCCCCCGGCTCCCCACCTGCACGGGAGTCCCTTCACAGGCGGTGAAGCAGGTCTGCAGGTGTCTAAAGAAAAAAATAATAATAAAGTGTAAAATCTAGTAAAGTTTTATATCCACCCTTATTCATAGCCACTCCAAGGGTGTTACATGAGAGACAAAATACAGCTAAATATGTGTCTGAACAAGTAATTAGATAAACTTGTGATAAATTTATGAGTAAATTACTAAGATCCTAACAGTAAACTAAGTTCTAATATTGTGCATAAATTGTTTAAGCAATTTTAAAATCATACTAAAGAAGTGATAATCATTTTATTGTTAAATAGGTCTTCCAAAATTATATAAAGATATTTAAGCCAATTTTAATCATTGAGTTATCAATTCTAGTGAACTCCTAACTTGGTACAAGTTTTTTATTTCTCCTGGCCTTGTGTATGTCTTGCAGGTCACAAGTGAACAACTACAGCTGTGACAAGCCTTCACATGAAGAACCAACCTCTCATATAGTTCTTGCAGAGATTAAGGCTAACTGCTGTTCACCCCCTTAAACCAGTACTAACCTTTCCTGACAACATTTTTAAAATATTTATTTATTTATTCCCTTTTGTTGTTTGATTGATGTCGTCATTGTTGGACAGGACAGAAAGAAATGGAGAGAGGAGGGGAAGACAATGGGAGAGAAAGATAGACATCTGCAGACCTGCTTCACCGCCTGTGAAGTGACCCCCAAATTAATACTTTTTAAATTGAATCTGTTAATGTAAAAGTAGACTTTACTAAGCTCTTCTTAAATACTTTAAAAGATCAATTTATCTGGAAAGTTAACATGAATAATTTATAATTCATTTTCCAGCTGAAAAAGAAGTAAAATGAATCCTGATGATTTCCCTCAACTCAATAGCATGGTTATTTTTTACATGTTTTTTTGACAAATGATCAACTGATGGTTACATGATGATGATATAAATATAAAATATAGAATATAAAGTTTCAACACTAATCTTTTTTTCTCATTAAGATTTACCTATTACTATTATTGTTATTTTAACTTTCTCTAAGACTGTAAGAAACCCCTTGCATCCTCTTTAAGACCTGCATTTCTCCTAGTTCTGGCACCTCTAGGATATGCCCATACTTCTTGAAATTCCTTTTCTATGATTCCTTATCACCATACCAACCCTGTCAACTTTAACTGAATCGCTACTGGTGCTGCCACCCTGCATTATGCTGCTATTGAAATCCTACTGTGGACTGTAACTGAGATAGCAGCCTGAGAAGTCAACCTTGCAACTCTTCAAATCTGGTGCTCCACTGTGACACCATTCTCTCAGACAACATTCTCATCCAACCTCAGGTTAATTACCAAACTCAAGCAAAACTATTATAGTTGTATGCCCCCAGGAACATGCTTAAAATGGTTTTCCTAGCTTTCTTTTACCCTAAAATCCCTAATCTCATCTGCCCTGATCCTACTTTCTGGTTCTTGTTCATTAACCATCTTGTCTCAATTTAGGTTATACCACCTTCCAGACACCAGGCTGCAGATGCTACCATGACTCCACTCCACCTTCTCTGGGCAGATGATCTCACCAATGTGTTCTGGACTCTCGCATCTCCAGAGCTCTGGTCCACTAGGGAAAGAAAGAAACAGGCTGGGGGTATGGATTGACCTGGCAATGCCCATGCTCAGCGGAGAAGCATCTACAGAAGCCAGAACTCCTACCTTCTGCTCCCCATAAACAACCTTGATCAATGCTCCCAGCGGGGGAGAAGTGATAGGATGCAGATAACGGGACTCTGCACTCCAGCTCCATCAGCACCCAGGGAGAGAAGGAAAAGGAGAGGGACATATGGGGGTATCTTTGATGTCATGAGTGGTTTAGAGGGAAAGAGAGGATTGAATCAGGAAAAGAAGGAGTAACTTTGTATAAATGTGAACAGACAGTTGTAGAGAAGATGGTTGGCCCATGTCTACAACCTTAGGGGAACTGTGGTGGACTGCAGTGTAGAGAGTGAAGATTCAGAACGCTGGTGGATTCAAATCCCTGTTGACATGTAATTCTGTAATTTAAAAATATAAAAATAAATAAATAAAATTTTAAAAGAGATTTACCTATTACTCATGAACATGTGAGAGAGGCAAGGGATAGGAGGGAAGCCAGAGTACCATCACAGGATATGTGGTGCCAGGAATAAACCCTGGGAACCCATTTAAGTCTGGTGGTCTACCATTTGAACTATTTCTCCAACTGTTAAAAACTGATCTTGTTATAACCAAAACTAAGTGTAAGTTCAGAAGTCAACTGAATGGAATCAACCAATTAATAGAAATCAGCTAACATAGTATATAGCACGTGTGCTGCCAAGACCAAACTAGAACTGAGCCCTAAGGAGAAGCAGTGCTGTCTTTTAGTGATCTGCAGTAAACTGTCATTAAAAGATTGAAACTTAGCAGGGACCCCTCAAAGAAGGAAATCTAAATACTTCTTAGCTTTAGGTAACAATGTCATTCTAATACATGAACGTGATCTAACTAACCCTATATATCGGGTTGTTGGAAAGCTCATGGCACAGTTTTGCAAAGACAGAAAAAAATAGGTCATGATGTTTCCTACAATTTTTGGCTGAAATTAGTCTGTTCCTTTTTTGGCATCAGTTTGTTACAGAAAAAAATTAAATGCAGGGAGTCAGGCGGTGGCGCAGTGGGTTAAGTGCACGTGACGCAAAGTGCAGGGACCGGCGTAAGGATCCCGGTTCGAGCCCCCAGATCCCCACCTGCAGGGGAGTCACTTCACAGGCGGTGAAGCAGGTCTGCAGATGTCTTTCTCTCCCCTCTCTCTCTGTCTTCCCCTCCTCTCTCCATTTCTCTCTGTCCTATCCAACAACAAAGCAACGTCAACAATGGCAAAAATAACTGCAAAAAGGCTACAACAACTAAGGCAACAAAAAAGGGGAAAAAATGACCTCCAGGAGTGGTGGATTCATGGTGCAGGCACCGAGCCCAGCAATAACCCTGGAGGAAAAAAAAATTAAATGCATTATTTGAGGTATACTTCACTTTGCGTAATTGTGTCACATGCCTGGGTTTGGGTGCAACAAGTTCTCTGCTCTAAATGGTCTCTTGGCAGATATTTAGTTTGTAGAAGTAGGTTAAATAGCACCCCCTAGGGTTGTAGAGCTAGTCTTCTCTGCCTACATGTGGAAGAAATATTAAAAGTCTCTGACTTTCCACAGTGTACACAAAAGACTCTTGATAAGAACCTCAGGGCTAAATTGAGGAGGATTCTGGGTAAATTCACTCCCCACTCTGAATCCCCAGACTATTAACTTGCTCAGGACATGGTGCTCTTTATTCTGACAAGCTCAGCCTCAGGGCTCTGAACTGGCTAACTTGTATGTTATTCCATTACACATATATTGTATTGGATAATAGCACCACAGACTAACCAAGTTCAATTAACGGATTGTTGTTCTTTGCAGACCTCTTGGTTCTCCTGAGTGCTTCTAAGGGTTTTGTGATTTCCAAGGGTCTGACAGAAAGATTTCAGTGAGGCACACTGAAGATGGTTTCAGAGTTTACTATTTTATGTGAAAGGACAGTAGTAGTAGGACTGTATCATCAAAAGTCACATGGGGCCAAACTGGCAGTCCTTCAGGTTCAGCACCATTCATCTTGATTGACATACTTTCTTTCTAAAGTGTCATTTTCAAAAAAGAAACATGAATTTGTGTCCATTACAGGATTAGATCAGCTGAGTCACAGAGTAGTGTATAGTATTTTTTACCTGCAGTTAGATTTTACAGAAAGTCCTTCAAAAGAATTCCTACATCTTTAGAAAGAAAGACACTTTCTCTCTCAGTTTTCCTCTGTGTCTACTAATAAATAAAATATTTAACAAATATTTATTTATTCCCTTTTGTTGCCCTTGTTGTTTTATTGTTGTAGTTATTATTATTGTTGTTGTTAGATAGGACATAGAGAATTGGAGAGAGGAGGGGAGCACAGAGAGGGGGAGAGAGAGACATCTGCAGACCTGCTTCACCACTTGTGAAGTGACTCCCCTCCAGGTGGTGAAACTGGGTCTCAAACTAGGATCTTTGTGCCTTGCAAAGACTCCCATAAATAAAGTAGTTTTAAAGGATAGTGCCTGACAGGATGTATGCTTGTACAGAAAATAAGTTTCTGTGAGAGGAAGAGTGAGAAGATAATATATGTTGGGTTTCTTAGGGGCCCTCTTTCCTGGGCACATACTCCTGGCTTACCTGCTCTGTGGCGCACCAGATATTTTCAGCCGGTCAAGCTGGAGTTCCATGGTCAGCACTAGTGAGGTACTCTGCCTGACAGACCTGAGAGTCACCTTAAGAACAATGGCTTTCAAAGTGGTAATCAAATTGAATTTTAACAGTGGCCTCAAATTGTTAATACATTTCTAATAATGACTTCTTCTTTGAAATATTAAATCTCTTAAAAACTTAGACCAAGGGGAGAAAAAAGAAAGAACAGTGGTTTTGCCACAACCAATCTGTTTTTTGTTAGTTGATCTACCTTTTTACACTCCCTTCTGCTTATAAAATTTCATTTTGTACAACTCCTCCGAGTTTCTCTCTGCTACATTTGATGCTCTCTAATTTGAATGAACTTTTACTCAAATAAAACTCTAATTATTTTAGTATTCCTCAGTTCATCTTTTAAAGCTTTCAAATGCCAAAATAATTGGAAGAAGAACTTTTACTCAAATAAAATTCTAATTATTTTAGTATTCCTCAGTTCATTTTTTAAAGCTTTCAAATGCCAAAATACTTGAAAGAAGACGGTTCATGATTATATATTTTCTCCTTTCTTCCTTCTTTCCTTCCTTCCTTCCTTCCCTTCTTTCTTTCCTTCGTGTGTGTGTGTGTGAGTGTGTGTGTGCGCGTGTGTGTGTATTCACTACCTACTTCTTTCACTCAGGAATCAATCTACTCTACTGGTTGTGCTAAAAATGGCACACTCGGGAATCCGGTGATAGCGCTGCGGGTTAAGTGCAAGTGGTGCAAAGCGCAAGGATTGGCTTAAGGGTCGCAGTTGGAGCCCAGGGCTCCCCACCTGCAGGGGAGTCTCTTCACAGGCGGTGAAGCAGGTCTGCAGTGTCTTTCTCTCCTCCTCTCTGTCTTCCCATCCTCTCTCCATATCTTTCTGTCCTATCCAACAATGACAGCATCTATAACAACAATAATAACCGCAATAAGGGCAACAAAGGGGAAAAATAGTCTCCAGGCGCAGTGGATTCGTGGTGCAGGCACCAAGCACCAGCAATAACGCAGGAGACTAAATAAATAAATAAATAAAATTGAAAAAATGTCACAACTATTTTCCTTAAACTGCTCAAGAAAAAAAAATCCTATACATCCAGCACACTTGCTGTTTTCATTTAATTTTAAATGGAAATAGAACTCTGAAATGAATATCTCAATTATTTCTGCCTCCATTAACTGATTACCCTTCCAAATTGCTATTTCCAGGTTAAATTCCAGAATTTTCTTTCTGGTTTTCTTGAACTATTTTCAAAAGACGTCTTGGGTGGAAGTGGAACTGCAAACAAGAAACAGGATTTTACTAGGGTAGAATAAAGTAGAAAAAATACCGCAGTGTTTTCACATTATCACCATGACATTTCTAATGATCTACAAAGGATTTTTTTTTTTTCAGCCTCCTAAGTGCCTCTTGAAAACCTTGGTGACATATGCAATAGCTACTGACTAATTTGTTCTGGCAGAAAAATGAATTCAGTATTACTGATAAAATGTTTTCTAGCACAGCTCTTATTCAGGTCATTGAGTGGCTTTTCACTGGTGGAAAGTAGAATTTACCTTCAATGAAATAGTACTAAGGAGAAAGAAAGAAGTAACATTTTGACCTACTCCAACATTAGTAAAATGTAAACCACAGCCATTTTTTCTGGAAGCAACATTTCAACAGTTTGTACTTCTGTAGTTTGTGTGTCAATCTGATTTATTTATTAATTTTTAGCAAGGGGAATTAAGGGTGTGAAAACAGTCTGTGAATACACAACTGTAAGAAGTAACATTTTAAATAATTTTTTAAATATTTATTTTATTTATTTTCCCTTTTTGTTGCTTTATTGTTGTAGTTATTATTGATGTTGTCCTTGTTGGTTAAGACAGAGAGAAATGATGAGAAGAGGGGAAGACAGAGAGGGGGAGAAAAAGACATCTGCAAACCTGCTTCAGCACCTGTGAATTGACCCCCCTGCAGCCATGGGCTGAACCCGGATCCTTATGCTAGTCCTTGTGCTTTGTGTCACGTGCGCTAAACCCACTGCGCTACCGCCCAAGAATTAACTTTAAGCTGCTTTCAATTTAGTGTCTGAGATAATTTCATTTCTCTAGAGAAGTTCTAAATAAAGAGGAATACTGGATAATAGTTTACCCCCAAGCTGTGTAGCTCCCTAAAGCAGCAAAGGATGAGTATTAAATGGGGGAGAATTGAGAAGTCCCCACAACAACTTTGGAATTAAGGAAACACTAGGTACTGGTTTAAATGGGTGTGGCAATATGGGGGAGGGTCACAACTCTATTCTCCTCTCCAGCCCTCCCCCACCCCCTGCCCTTTTAAGTAGATGTGTGGGTAGTTGTCTCCTGGTAGAGTGCGGATGTTGAGTGATTGGGTTGCTGAGTGGGAGGAAATAAAGCTCTTCATTATTCCTCTTTTGGAAATAAAGAGAGGGAAAAAATTGCAATCATCAAGTCTTTTCATTTCCTTACAATTTATCTGTGCAGTTTGCATACTGCTGGCTTCCTTTCCATAGGTGAGATTACTTCTGCTGACATCAAGAGGTGAACAAATGTGGGAAAAAGAAAATTAAACTCCAAGGGTAGCTTTTGTTTTGATGTTTGCTGCACGGCCTTTCTTTTGGTAAAATTAGATACCTCTGCTACTGTCAGGGGATTCTAATATTGATAATTCAGGGCAGAACACTTTCAACAAATCCCCAAATGCTTAAAACAATAGTCAGTTTTGATAATGAATTACAATTTCTTAGATTTCACATTTACTTTTTTCAGAAAAGAGATACCTGAAAACTTATAAAAATGCCCTATGTTTAGCTATGCCAGGGGATAAAGCCCCTTCTACAGTCATAAAAGACCCCTCAGTCACAATCATACCAAATAAATGCATATTTAATCGGGGTCTATTGACAGCTGAAGTGAAAAAGAGTCAGAGAGTTTACTCATAGTTGACCTTTATGGGGGATGTCTAAGTTACTCTTAAGGCAAAATTTGAATCTACATATGATAATATGAAATGTAGCTGATTACTCAACAAGATCATAGTTTTAGGTAGCATTTAACATTTTCCCCCAGAGATAAGAGCTTTACATATACATGCTTCTGGCTGGCTTTGCTTAAATTAAATTCGTTTGGATTCACCCACAGTCCATCCACCCACAGTCCATTGTGCAGTTGGGTAGATCATTGTTTGCTCAGCCTCCAGGCTGACGTCAGCCCTGTTCTGTGTCCAACTTCCTATCATTGGCGGATATACTGCGTGACAACACTGTAGTGGTTATTTATACATGGGGCTGGGGGATCAGGACACAGACCTTTGGTGAAGAGAGTGGTGAGAAAAAAAAAAGAAAGATTTTATTGTAAACCATTAGCCCCTCAATAAAAAATAAGTTAAAAAAGAAAGAAAGAAAGAATATGTCCCTTCTTAGGGCTGGGTGGTGGCGCACCTAGTTGAGCGCCCATGTTACAATGCCCAAGGACCCTGGTTTGAGCCCCCAGTCCCCCCCTGTAGGAGGCAAGCTTTGCGAGGGGTGAAGCAGGCCTGCAGGTGTCTTTCTATCTCTCCCTCTCTATCAGAGTACTCCCTTCTGTCTAAATTTCTGACTGCCTCTATAAATAAAATAAAGATAATTTTTAAAAAATTAAAAAGAAAAGAATATGTCTCTTCTTTTCTTGTTTCTAGATTATATAAACAATATATGTATGGAGGCTCTTTGTTCAACCTACAGCACCACAATGAGTAAATTTAAAATATATATCATAAAAGCACAAAAAGTATTCATTCCTTTTGTATAAATACAATAAAGACACAATTTCTCATTTTGCCTTGTAGGTGTCTGCACACCACTCTTGACAGCAACTTAATTCTTCTTCTACCACTGTGTACTGGGTCCCCATTGCAGTTATTGTTCTTCTGTCTGTCAGCATCCTACCACAAGCAGATTATACAGACACTCCTTATATACCACAGGAACATTCTCGCAGTCTCCTAGTATTTCTCACTGGTTTGAGGCCCTTCTAGAATTTGTGCTGCTATTCCTATACCAGTGTGACTCAAAGGCTCAATGATGAGAACCCACCACCTCTTCCTAGTATAATAGTCAGATGTGGCAATAGACAGGTCTCAAATAGGTCAAATGAGTAATGGTTTCTTTCTTTCCAGACTTGCCTCTCTCTTATGAGACCTGAGTAGAAACAGAAGTTCATGTACCTGCGTTAGCTCCAGAAAATATTCCTTATGAGACATACCCTAGACAGTCAAATAGCAATTTAGAATTCTGAGATTCTTTAATGTATATGAGTAGGAAAAGGGGACTCTTTTAGCCTGTCCTGCCTCAGAATATGCATGCAAATTCATTGTGACCTTGAACACTTGACAGTGGAGAAAGCTTGTTTTTAAAAAATTTTTAGTTATAAAATGGAAATATTGACAAGACTATAGGATAGGAGGCGTATGATTCCACACAACTCCCATCCCCAGAACTCCATATCCAATCCCCTCTCTTGATAGCTTCCCTATTCTTTATCCCTCTGAAAGTATGGGCCCAGGTTGGGGTGCAGAAGATGGAAGGTCTGGCTTCTGTAATGGCTTCTCCGTTGAACATGGGCGTTGACAGTTCAACTCATACTCCCAGTCTGTCTCTCTTTTTCCCTAATGGGACAGGGATCTGGGAAGGCATTTCTATCCTCCAGGATGAAGGAAGCATCACATGTAACTCTAGAACTAGGTTTCATGGTGTTTAAACAAGGAATTCTGAGAGCTGTGTTGTGTAAATCATAAAGGAGAATTTACACATACAGAAATTATTATAATGAGAACTTTCTTTTGTTTTCTGTTTGTGTTTTCCTATCAGAGTTTTCTGGAGAAAAATGAAGAACTGGGCACACTGAAAGTAGAAATATGGAATTGTTATTCTTTAAACCAGCCCAGAATTAGAAAAAAAAAATTTATTTCTGCATTGTTCTGAATAAAGAAAGAATTTTTTTCCCTTTCTCTAGAACAGAGCTAACTAAACACAGGCAATTACATCACATTTATCATTTTGCCATATTCAACAGGATTTGTGCAAAATGTGAAATTTGTCTAGTGCATTCATGCTCTTCAGATAGTTTGGTCATCACCACCCTTTGGGATAAGGAGTGGGAAAATATGTAGTAGATGAACTGGTAAGATTTTTGGGAATCGGGTGGTAGCACAGTGGGTTAAGTGCACGTGGCACAAAGTGCAAGGACCGGCAAGGACTGGCAAGGATCCTGGTTCGAGCCTCTGGCTCCCCACCTGCAAGGGCGGTGAAGCAGGTCTGCAGGTGTCTATCTTTCTCTTCCCCTCCTCTCTCCATTTCTCTCTGTCCTATCCAACAATGACAACATCAATAACAACAATAGAACAACAAGGGCAACAAAAGGAAATGAATAAAAAATAAATATGAAAAAAAAACTCTTTAAAAAAAATTTTCATTTTTAGCTCTGGAGATAACATAGTGGTTATACAAAAAAGATTTTCATGGCTGAGGCACCAAAGGTCCCAGGTTCAACCCCCAGTACCACCGTAAGCTAGATATGAACAGTGCTCTGGGAAAGAAAAAAAAAAAAGCTAAAATAAAATAAAAGATAAAGACAAAGAATGAAAGAATTCCATTTTTTTTTTTTTTTAGATGAGGAAATTAAGGTTGAGAGAAAGGTTTAGTTAGGTTAAAGACTAGAGAAGTTAAAAGATGTGTGGATGGATCATTTAGTATATTCTCACTTCCTAACTACTATGTTCTTCTTGAATTTACCATTTAAAAATCAAAGGGCAGTACTTTAAATCCATAGATGTTGACCAAGCAGGAGGTTCTGAGCAGTTTAGTTTGAGTCACCAGGCATACAAAAGGACTATACGGTTTTATGAGATTGCATAGATATTCTTGTCAAGAAAAGTGTTTATATTTTTCATTTTATTTGTGTTTCTTTATTTGGTGATAGTTTAAGAAGTCATTAAAAAAAGTTCTCAAAAGGCTTGGAAACAGAAAAATAAAGAAGCCCCCCCCTTATTTTTTACTTATTTTTTAATTGGGGGATTAATGTTTTCAACAGTAAATACAATAGTTTGTAAATACATAACATTTCCCAGTTTTACACATAACAATACACCCCCCCCTAGCTTCTCTACCATCATGTTCCAGGACCTGTGCTCTCCTCCCCACCCACCCTAGAGACTTTAGTGCAATCCACCAACTTCATTCCAAGTTCTGCTTAGTGTTTTCTCTCTGATCTTGTTTTTCAACTTCTGCCCATGAGATCATCCCACATTCATCCTTTTGCTTCTGACTTATTTCACTTAACATGATTTCTTAAAGCTCCATCCAAGATGGGCTGGCTGAAAATGGTGAAATCACCATTTTTAAAACCTGAGTAGTATTCTATTGTGTATATAGACCACAACTTGCTCAGCCACTCATCTGTTGTTGGACACCTGGGTTGCTTCCAGGTTTGGGCTATTACAAATTGTGTTGCTATGAATATGGCTATACACAAATAGTTTTGGATACACAAATAGTGTTGAGTTCCTTAGGATATATCCCCAGGAGAGGAACTGCAGGGTCATAGGGTAGGTCCATTTCTAGCCTTCTGAGTGCTCTCCAGACTGCTCTCCACAGGGGTTGGACTGATTTACATTCCCATCAGCAGTGCTAAAAAGCTTCTTCACAGCAAAAGAAACCACTGCCCAAACCAAGAGACCCCTCACAGAATGGGTGAAGATCTTCACATGCCATACATACATCAGACAAGAAGCTAATATCCAAAATATATAAAGAGCTCACCTGTGGTCCAGGAGGTGGTGCAGTGGATAAAACGTTGGTCTCTCAGGCATGAGGTCCTGAGTTCAATCCCTGGCAACATATGTACCAGAATGATGTCTGGTTCTTTCTCTCTCTCTTATCCCTCTCATTAATAAATAAATAAATAAATTTTTAAAAAGAGCTCACTAAGCTCAACGACAAGAAAACAAATGACCCCATCCAAAAATGGAGAGAGGACATGGGCAGAATATTCACCACAGAGGAGATCCAAAAGGCCGAGAAACATACGAAAAAATTCTCCAAGTCATTGATTGTCAGAGACATGCACATAAAGACAACAATGAGATACCACTTCACTCCTGTGAAAATGTCATACTTCAGAAAAGATAGCAGCAACAAATGCTAGAGAGGTTGTGGGGACAAAAGATCCCCCTTTAAAAAATTTTATTACCTTTATTTATTGGAGACAGCCAGAAATCAAGAGGGTGGTAGAGAGGGAGAGAGACAGAGAGACACCTGTAGCAGTGCTTCACCACTTGCAAAGCTTTCCCGTGAAGGTGGGGACTAGGGGCTCAAACCTGGGTCCTTGCACATTGTAATACTTTTGCTCAACCAAGTGTGCCACTACCCAGCCCCGACCATACCCCCCTTTTAAAGCTAAAGTCTGCTTTGACTCAATTAATTACAGGCATGTCATTCCATAGAGCAGATGAATAACCACTATTTGTTTGTAATAGAGGGGACTAAGATAAACCAAAATAAGAGAAAAAGGGGGGCGGGCGGTAGCGCAGTGGGTTAAGCATATGGTGCAAAACGCAAGGGCCAGCTTAAAGATCCTGTTTCAGTTCCAGGCTCCCCAGCTCCCCACCTGCAGGAGAGTCCCTTCACAGGCAGTGAAGCAGGTCTGCAGGTGTTTATCGTTCTCTCCCCCTCTCTGTCTTCCCCTCCTCTCTCTATTTCTCTCTGTCCTATCTAACAACAATGACATCAGTAACAACAACAACAATAATAACCACAACAATGATAAAACAAGGACAACAAAATGAAAAAAAAAAAAAGGCCTCTGGGAGCAGTGGATTCATAGTGCAGGCACCGAGCCCCAGCAATAATCCTGGAGGCATAAAAAAAAGAGAGAGAAAAAGAAGAGACACCAGATACTATTTTTTTTTATTTTTATCTATTTATTTATTTGCTATTTTTTTTAACCAGAGCACTACTCAGCTCTGGCTTGTGGTGGTGTGGAGAATTGAACCTGGGACAATAGAGCCTCAAGCATGACAGTCTGTTTGCATAACCATTATGCTATCTACCCGCACCCTTTTTTCTGATTTTTTTTTAATGATAAGTTTTTTATGAAAGAGAATAAGAATGGAGGGAAACAGAGGATGAAAGGACCAGAGCACTACTTATCTCTGGTATAAGATGATTTTGGGGTTTGGACCTATGGCTCCTGAGGTTTCATGAGTATAAGTTGGTACTCTAACAGACTGAGTTATCCCTTGAGTCCTAAATGCTATTTCTTTGATGTATGCACACCATTTGTTATTTTTTTTCATTTAACAAATGAAAGATCTGTTTGCTATGGGCCAGGCATTGTGCTAATGACTCTATATGGAATTTCATTAAACCCTCAAATCAGTCCCATAGAGCTGTTCTCTTTCCATATGTGAGAAGGCAAAAGGATTAGTATGCTTAATTTACACAGCAAAGGTCATCTAGCTCATGAATGGTGACAGTGGGATTTCAGTCCTCATCAGTCTACTCTTAAAGCCATGCTGTGCCCTTAATCAGATATTATACTGAGCACAGTTAAATCAGGTTCATCGTAATATCAATATATACCTTGCAAAGATGAGCTGCAGATTAAAGAGTTTATATATATATATATATATATATATATATATATATATATATATATATATATATGAAAAGTGTTCAGCAAATCATGAAGCTCTACAAAGGGTTGCTGTGATTATTTCTCATAGTTTTACTCATCGTTAACTCTGCTATCCTTAGGAGCCAAGTCTCTCTTAATCCCATAATTCATCCTTAATCCAAGTCTTATTTGTCTGCTTTTCTTTAGAGTCAAAAAGAAACTGAAAATATGCCTTGGCTACAAAAAGGCTTAAATACCTGCTGTCAAAGGGACCTGGCTCAGCAGAGGAGATGAAATTCAGTTACAAAAGATTTAGATTAACTGGGACTTTGTTTCCCTACATAAAACAGACACAAAGAGAGAAGCAAACCAGGGAAGGATCATCACACTGAGACTAGAACTACTTATTATAAATAATCACTGTGTAGTTATCCACAACTTCCCTAGAGTCCATAGCCTGCATCTAGTCTTAAGGGGTAGCCCTGAATTATCTTAGGGGGTAGCTGACTAAGTGAAAGGGAACCAAAGCTCTTTCATAAGTTTATAGGGCACCTGTCTATGTCATTTAGTGGGATACCACCATCTGAGCCTTCTTCTCATCATTAATGGTGTACAACAGCTCAGGGTCTTCCTTCTTTCCTTCCTTCCTTTCCTTTTTCCTTTCTCCCTTCCTTTTTTTCTTTCTTTCTCTCTCTTTTTCTTCTTGCCATCACCAGGGTTATCACTGGGGCTCTGTGCCAGCACCACTATCAATTCACCACTCCTGGTGACCATTTTTCCTTTTTCCCCCTTCTTTCTTGTTTTCTTTCTGTTTTATTAGATAGGACAGAGATAAATGGGGGGGGGAGGAGGAGGAGGAGGGGGAGTAGGAAGCATAGTGGGAGAAAGAAATATAGATGCCTGCAGACCCGCTTCACTACCCATGAATCAGCTCCTTGCAGGTGGGGAGTGAGGACTCAAACCCTGGTCCTTGTGGATAGTAATATGTGCACTTAACTGTGTGCACTATTGTCCAGCCCCCTCTCCTCTCCTTTTCCCATAGCACAATGCCATTATACATGTGTATGAATGTGACATATATGACTTCTTTTCTTTTCTTTTTTCTAATAAATCTTTTAAAAAATATTTATTTATTTATTTCCTTTTGTTGGCCTTGTTGTTTTATTGTTGTAGTTATTATTGTTGTCTGTCTTCGTTGTTGGATAGGACAGAGAGAAAGTGAGACAAGAGGGGAAGTCAGAGAGGGGGAGAGAAAGATAGACACTCGCAGACCTGCTTCACCGCTTGTGAAGTGACTCCCCTGCAGGTGGGGAGCCAGGACTCGAACTGGGATCCTTCCGCCGGTCCTTGTGCTTTGCGCCACCTGCATTTAACCACCGCACTACCGCCTGACTCCCATGACTTCTTTTCTTGAGTAATGTGTTGATCATGACTATTCATATATGCAGCAGGCAATGGCATTCCTTTTTGGTGTGCCATCTAGCTGTGTTTGCAAAATGTGAGATACCCTAGCGAAGATATGTATAAACACTGAAAAGCAGCAATGGCAGTAGCCTTAACTTCTTAAGGCAAGGGGACACAGACTCTTCCAACATGAGCAGGGTTGCCTACAAGGTTAATCAATTCCCTTTGCTTTCACTCCACATTCACATTTATCTTGGTGGCAGCAGCTACAAATGTGACATCAAACCTCCAAGTGTAGACAATTGGAATGACATTTACCTGCTCCAGACAAGTTATTGTCTGAGTCTTCTTAATTGGAATATAAATTGTACTGAAAAGTTATGACCAAAGCTCTGGTCATGAGGAGAAAAAGAGCGTGTGTGTGTGTGTGTGTGTGTGTGTGTGTGTGTGTGTGTCTGTGTGTGTGTGTGTGTGTGTGTCTGTGTGTGTGTGTGCACTGTCCAAACTGCTGGGAGGATGCACTTCAGTGTCTTGGGTGAAACAGCTGAAAAAAAAAATGGTTTTGAACATGGAATCCCAAGGATTGTATAGTAATTAAAATATAAAAAGACTTCAGAGGTGCTGATGCTTGGCATGGCTTTAAAATAATCAAGGTTTTATTACATGGCAGTACATCAGTACAGAATGTTGTATTTTAGGAATAGTAAGATAATTAATTATCGTCAGAGGTAAGACTAGGCTGGGCCCATGAATCCGTAAGTTAGTTACCAGATTTCAGCTGCATATGTACAAGCCCCAGGAGGAGTAGCCATGTCTGGCACCGCAAGCCTGCAGGATAGCAGGGGGCCGGAAGATCGGGAGCACAGGAACAGAGACCTACTTCCACCCGGTGCACACTTAAATCAGTTACGATGCACCCACAATCCCTTGTGGGTTTGTATGAGTTTGTACTATGCTCCACAGACTTATTTCAGCTGTATGCTAATTACATTCTCTCACCCCAGCCATATGTTAATTATATCCCAAAGTCTGTTCTGTATCACAACAGTCATGCTCACCATTCTAATTGTAGCTCCTTCTATCACAAACAATTGGCATCTACTCGTTTACCTTTCTTCTCTTAATATCATTGTGAGATGATAATATTTTTTAATTAATTAATTTATTATTAAATAGCAACAGAGGGAAATTGAGAGGGTGAGATAGAGAGGGAAAGAGACAGAGAGACACCTGCAACCCTGCTTCAGCACTTGTGAAGCTTTCCCCTTGCAGGTAGGGACCAGGAGCTTGAACCTGGGACCTTGCACATTGTAATGTGAGCGCTTAACCAGGTGCCCCACCACCTGGCCCGATGATAATATTTTTTATAATGCATCAGAAAAATGAGATTAAGTAATTTGTCAGAGTCCACCAGATGACAGGTTCTAGATCTGACTCTGGCTTCGATGTACGCTCTATACCACCAAGCTTTAACAATTCAGAAGTTCCATTCCCCCAGAGTATATCCGTGCAGAGAACACAAGGGCCCGAGGGAACATTGGAATCATCTGCATTGATCAACCTGACTTGAACAAAATGGGGGGGGGGACTGGCAATATAGATCATTTGGATAGTGTACTTGTGTGTCATAAAGGACTGAGGTGTGAGCCTGGCCTCACAGGAAGCTTTGGTACTGCAGTGTCTTGCTCTCTATCTCTCCATCTCTGTCTCTGTCTATCTAAAAATGTCAGTCTGGAGTGGTAAAGTCCTACAGAAGACCAAAAAAAGTTTTTTTTTTTTTTGGGGGGGGTAGGTCTATGCATGCACAAGGACACAGATTTAAGCCCCAACTTCCCATTTGCAGTAGGGAGGATGTTTCACTGAGCTGATCTGCAGATGTCTCTCTTTCTCCCCATATCTTCCCCCTTTTACCCTTTCAGTTTCTCTCTGTCTTATCAAATAAAATAGAAAAAGGAAAAAAAAAAAGGAGAAATGGCAGCTGGGAGCTTTGGGTGGATTTGTAGTGAAAGCACAGAGCCCCAGTGATAATGCTGATGGCAATTTTTTTTGTTTGTTTGTTTTTCAGGAAAACCTGTCAAAGAAGAGCTTGACTAATATCTTTGCAACACCATACTTTTGCTCACCTCTAAGATTCTCAAGATAAGAAAGAAGCTAAGATTCGGGAGTCTGGCAGTAGCACGGTGGGTTAAGCACATGTGGCGCAAAGTGCAAGGACCGGTGTAAGGATCCTGGTTTGAGCCCGGCTCCCCACCTTCAGGGGAGTCGCTTCACAGGCGGTGAAGCAGGTCTGCAGGTGTCTATCTTTCTCTCCCCCTCTCTGTCTTCCCCTCCTCTCTCCCTTTCTCTCTGTCCTATCCAACAATGACGACATAAATAACCACCACAACAATAATAACCACCACCACCACAACAAAAAAGACAACAAGGGCAACAAAAGGGAAAATAAATAAATTAAATTAAATTAAAAATTAAAAAAAGAAGCTAAGATCGAGTGGTTACACTCTTTATGTAAGACCCATATTTTTATTTTTTCAGCTGTTAAACTGATGATAGTGTGGTAATTCAGGGATAAATATAAGAAAGTATTATTCAAAGTCAAATCAATAATATCAAAACAAGCTAGTGCTGAGTACTGACTTGCTAGGATTTTGAATACACATTTTGAAAACTCCTTTTATACAAAGTTGCAGGTAGTTTGAACTTAGCTTTTTTTTTCAGGGGAGATCTCGAATGCAGTCCCCCCACTACCACAAATTATGCCTTCGAGTTTCCCAGATTTGGGGAAATTGCAGGGGTCAGCACATCTGGAGTGCAATGGATAAGCCTTGCTTGCGCTGGGAAAACCACCTTCGTGGTTAGCTTTCTTTAATGACTTATTTTAAAGTTGAATATTAAATTTTAATATTAAATATTAAATTTTCTTACCACTATGGACATGTCTAATATAGTGTCAACAAAACTCTCCTGCTACTCAGTAGTGTGAATGTGTGAGGATAACGTTGTCTAGATTGTCATGCTATTGCTCGCTTATCAGTATGAACATTTGTAGGATGATGTCAGTTAAATTGTTATACTAATATTTATCAGTGTGAATATACAGTCACCGACATCTTAGCTATGACAGTAGTATCTAAAATATAGTGGACAGTTAGTGTTAAAACCAAGAGCTTGTGAAAAAATACTCACACTTTGGTTCTGAGCGAGATGACACTTCGGTGATCTAAGTCATCCTTTAAAAAGTGTGAGATATTTGCTCCCATGTAGGCAAGGTGACTTCTTTTTGGCAGTGGTTTCAAACCACACAGAGATGTTGGGGGTGATTGTCAAACACTTGCTTCTGTCTCAGAGAGGCACCCTTCATAGATAGTGGTGCTCAACTGTGTAGTGTCTCAGGCAGATAAGGGACATCTGTTTCCTGCCCCAAGCAGAGTTTCCAGCAGTGAGTCCCTGGAGGGAAGAATTTTCAGAGCTGCCCTACTTGACTGCCAATGCTGACCACCAATCCTGCTTTCGGATTGAACTCTTCAAACAAGAGACTTCTACTTTGCACCAGTAACTGGACATCATCTTCTGACTGATTGAGTCAGCCTCCCCTAGTGCCAATTCATAGAAAGATAAGCAGAGACTAACTCTGGACTTTAATATTTTCTTCTCTCCTCTTCCTGGAATTATGGTATAATTGATTTGCAACATGCACTTTCGGTATGGATTTATTTAGAGGCATTATCCTATAAACTCTTGGCTTATGTTATTGCAAATTATTTATCCCATATTGAACCTGTGCTAAAGAAAATATTGGCAAAGACAGTCTCAGCTTTGATCAAATAACTTGTGTTTCCTTCGTAAGCTAAACTAAATAAAACTCTTGTAACGGACAAATCAACCCAAAGTTGTAATAATTAATAATAGTTGGTGTTTTGAAATACAACATACTCCACATCAAATTTAAAATTAGGTTCATAAATCTTGTTAAATTAATAATTGGCTAAAGTTTGGCAAAAAGCCTTCTACTGGATTGACAAACTTTAAACTTACTATGCTATTTTCCATCTGTGACATCTTACTAAAATTATAGACAGTCTGAAAGTGGGCAACTTGATAGAACTGCATGGCTTTGCCATGTTACCAATGATGTGAAACACCCTATAAGGCATATCTGCAATAAAACTCACTTTGAATATGGTTGTTAAGAGAGAAGATAATCTCAATATATTTTGTTAACCCTATCAAAATTTCTCAAAAGGTAAAACTTAAAAATTAAGGTGACTCTAGATGCTAGTCAGATCACCCACCTCAGCAAGTTACATAATACATTAAAAAAATAAGAAATGAGTATCATAATCAGTCTCATCTTATTTCTGCTTCAGGGCTTTGTATGCAATATAGTACCACTGAGTCATCGGGGGTGAATTCTTTCATTCTTTACTTGGTGGTGATGAAAGAGATAAAGAGGAAAGACATCATAGTAACCCTCTACCTCTACAATCCATGGATCGTCCAAAGTGGCCCTAGGGTGACTTCACCCCTGAGCCTATATCATGCAAAAAAGTAAGGAATGTGCTTTACAGAATGAAGCAAGTATTCCTTAGCTTACTTCAACTGTTCTTGTTAGGGGAAATTAGCATTATGATACTGATAGGAAGAGAGGGAAAATTAAGACTCAAAAATCAGTCTCCAGAGTAATGGAAGAAACTCAGATCCTGGAGCTAAAAGGTGGTACACCCAATAAAGTGTACATGTCACAATGTGCAAGGACCCAGGTTAAAGACCTTGGTCCCCCCCTGAAGAGAGTGTGTGTGAGGAGTTTTACAAGTGGTGAAGCAATACTGCAACTATCTCTGTGAGTCTCTATCTCTACTTGCTTCTCAATTTCTGTCTATATCAAACATAAAAAAAAAAGCAATAACAAACAAAAATTGGGATCAGTGCATTTACAATTCAGGCATGGAGCCCAGAGATATCCATCATGGTAAAAGAAAGGAGACACTACTGTTAAAAAGGAAAAGGAAGAGAAAGAGAGAAAGAAAAAAACTTAGATCCTTTTGTTCATGAATGCATTGACTCACACCCATGAATAATGATCATTATAATACTTTTAGTTGCAGTATTTTTTATATATTTAAAATATTTTATTTTATTTATTGGGTAGAGACAAAGGAAGGTTGAGTGGGAAGAGGGAGATAGAGAAGAAGAGAGACAACTGCAGCACTGATTCACCACTTGTGAAGCTTTCCCCCAGCTTAAAGTCCCCCCAGAGGACTTGGGGTTTAAAACTGGTTCTTTGCACACTGTGAAATGCATGCTTTACTGGGTGTGCCACCACCTAGCCCCCTTAGTTGCAGTAGTTTTAACTTACTAGAAGTCTGTGAGAACAGGTAAAACAGCACATGAGAATATGGAACCACCAAGGCTTACTGAAGAAGAACCTGACAAAATATTGAGATGGAACCCCAACAAACTGACTTACATACAGAAGCCCTAAGATTATTAGATATATGATCCAAAGGAGTTTAGAATTTGATCCTCACAGGAGCAGAGCTTGCACAGTGTTTACCCATTCATTACGGATGCTAAATTTAACATTATAGAGTATTTAGATAAAATAATACTAATACACAGTTATCTTAGAGTAACAGCAGACGGGAGATTAAGATGGCCTATAATGATTAACATCCCTTAAAGCTTTTCAGTGAAAAACAGCAGGAGAAGCTACCAGCATACCGATCAAATTAGCTACTGAGTATGGTTTATGAAGGGGACAGTCAGGAAAAGAAATACATTGCCTTCACACCAAAATCCGTCTCATTTTCAATCATATATATGCAGATTGGTTGAAAGCACATCCTACAATGGCCTTCTTCACTGCAGCATGTCTCCCAAACAAAATTTGCTCATGGGTTTGCCAGGTGTGCCTCTGCAAAAGTGACAGTGACCCTGGAGAAGGTACAGTGGATAAATTATTGGATAGTCAAGCATGATGTCTCCAGTTTCTTTTTTGTTTGTTTTTTAAATTTTTTCCCTTTTGTTGCCCTTGTTGTTATTATTGTTGTTGTTATTGCTGTCCTTATTGGATAAGACAGAGAGAAATAGAGAGAGGAGGGGAAGACAGGGAAAGAAAGACACCTGCAGACCTGCTTTACCGCCTGTTAAGTGAACCCCCTCCTGCAGGTGGGAAGCTGTGATCCTGATGCTGGTCCTTGTGCTTTCTGCGTGGTGCGCTTAATCCACTACACCACGGCCTGGCTCCCGGTCCCTAGTTTATTTATTTTTAATTTTTAATATTTATTTATTTAATCCCTTTTGTTGCCCTTGTTTTATTGTTGTAGTTATTATTGCTGTTGTTATTGATGTTGTTGTTATTAGATAGGGCAGAGAGAAATGAAGAGAGGAGGGGAAGACAGAGAGGGGGAGAGAAAGATTGACACCTGCAGACCTGCTTCACCGCTTGTGAAGCGACTCCCCTGAGGTGGGGAGCGGGGGATTAAACCGGGATCCTTATGCCGGTCCTTTCATTCGCGCCACGTGTGCTTAACCCTGGGCTACCACCCGTCTCCCCCAGTCCCTGGTTTTATATCCTGCATTGATATGTCACAGTGATGCTCTGGTTCTCTCGGTCTTTCCTCCTCGCTTTTTCATTAATAACCACTTACATCTTTAAAAAAAATAGCCTTATATAACTGGAGAATGGATATTAAAAGAGGACAAGTATCAGTTAAGGAAAACAAAAAGCCATTCTTTTTGTCATTCCACCTTTAACTAAACTCCATGCATTTAAATTTCTCTCAAAATTGTGCTGGTGACATAGTTCACTTGAGAAATGTGCTCCTTTGCCATGCCTGTAACCGAGGTTCAAGTTTATTCCCATCACACTGAAGAAAATGTCAGTTTTATAGTCTCCGTCACACACACACACACACACACACACACACACACACACACACACACACACACACACACCTCCTTTCCATATGTACTGTAGTGGATTGATATTTATTCTTTCCCATCACCTCAGAATGAGATTTTATCTGGAAATGGGGTCTTTATAGATGTAATTAGTTAAGATGAGGTCAAATTGACTTAGGATGAGCTTTAAATCAAATAACTAGTATACTCATATGAAGAAGACATGTCCAGGAATGGAGAGGAACAATAGTAACAACAACAACAAACATGTAAAGACAAAGGCAGAGATTTGTGTAATGCAGCTGCAAGGCAAGTAACGACAAGGGTTACTGAAAACTGAAGAAGTCTCCTCCAGAGTTTGATAAGAGAGAGAACAGCTTCACTAACGTGATTTATGGACTTCTCCAGAACCTTGGAGAAATGGTTTCTATTTATTTGAGTCACTCAGTTTGTAGGAATCTGTAGTGACAGTCTTTAGGAAACTCACATAGGGACTTCCACACATGTGCCCAAACCCTCACCATTTTGTGCACAAACTTCTTACTCTACTCTTCAAACTTAGCTCCTCCTATAGGCTCCACTGCCCCCTCCCACTCCAGTACATTACTTTTTCTAAGAGTTCTTCTTTGTGAACTTGAAAGATCTTTGAAAGATCCTCTAACTCAGTAATTCTGCTTTTAATTTTCCTAGGGAAAATAATCAGATGCACTTACTTTTTATATGAGACTATTTCTTAATGAATAAATAATAAGGAGAAATGGAAGCAACCCAAATGACAATATTTTGGCAAATGGTTGAGTAAATTAAAGGATTTTCATGAGATTGAACATTATGCAACAATTAAAAGTATGCTTTTGAATTAGTATGTAAAACAACTTGGATATATTGCTATCTGCTAAAAGCAGGGTAAATAACTATAATATGATTTCAACTTTATCTTAAACATATTTGTATAGATAAAATATTTGAGAGCCCACTTTGCCACATCTACTGTGAGAACAAAGACCATTCTCAGCAACCAGACAGTCAACATTCTGGGGAATGTTCACATCTCTCTGAAGAAGCCCATGGGTCATCATGAAGAGTCCCCCAGGCACTCTACAGAGGGACTTCAACCACAGTAATATAGATCTCAGTGTCCTCAGAAAGAAAAAGAAATGGTTCCATGTTGACAAATGGTGGGGAAATAGAAAGGAACTGGCTACTGTTTGCACTATCAGCAGTCATGTACAGAACATGATCAAGGGTGTTACACTGGGTTTTCAGTACAAAATGAGGTCTTTTGTATGCTCCCTTCCCTATCAACATTTTTATTCAGGAGAATGGGTCTCTTGTTGAAATAAAAAAATTCTTGGGCAAAAAATACATACATACACAGTGTTCGAATGAGGTCAGGTGTTGCTTGCTCAGTATCTCAAGCTCAGAAAGATGAATTCTTGAAGGAAATGACATGGAACTTGTATCAAATTCAGCTACATTGATTTTTAAAGCTATGGCTGCTAAAAACAAAGATATTTGCAATTTTTTGGATGGTATCTATGTTTCTGTAAAAGGAACAATTTAGCAGGCTGATGAAAAATCTCTCAGTTGTCCAGCCATATGAGTAGCAAAATCATGGCGTGACTCATCAGACCTACTTGTGATATATTTTTTATTTCATTATTGGGGGATTAATGTTTTACACTTGACAGTAAATATAATAGTTTGTACATGCATAACATTTTTCAGTTTTCCACATAACAATACAACCCCCACTAGGTCCTCTTATCATCCTTTTCCAGAGCCAGTACTTCCCCCACCCACCCACCCTAGAGTCTTACTTTGGTGCAATACACCAACTCGAGTTCAGGTTCTACTTGTGTTTTTCTGATCTTGTTTTTCAACTTTTTCCCTTTCCTTCCTTTTAAAATGTTATTTATTTACTTATTTTTCCTTCTATCTGTTTGACCAATCTTCACTTTTGTTGCTGTTTTGGTATTTGAAGTTTATTTGTGATTTCATTTGAAAGGAGTTTGATTTGGTGTGGCTTTTCCTCTCCTGTGTGTGTGTGTGTGTGTGTGTGTGTGTTTTATTCATATACTACTTCAATTTGAACACAGAGACACTTCATTTCATCTTCCCAAATGCAGTGGCAGTGGTAGACATTAAAACAACAGCCCTAAAAACTCCTGATTCAGACCACAAGGTGACTCACTTCAGTTGTCTGGGAACCAACAGACTAGAAGTTACACAATATAATAACAACAATAGCCAGGACACAAACACACCAAATAATTGTTCAATAATAAAAAAAAAAAAACTACAACAAAGAATCAGGACAGGAGACAAGAGAAAAAATCAAGTAAGCCAGAAGCAACTAAAAATAAAGAAAGTATTAAAACATTAATTGATTCATTAATCACAAGAGGAAAGCTCTTGAGAAAAATACTATCAGTAATAGGGAAATAATCAATGAGACCCTGAATAAAAATGTGAGCTATCTTGAGAACTGAAAGCTGAAATAGCTGAGCTAATAGACCAGCTAGCAGAGGAAGCTAATACTGTAACTGAACAATTAAAAAATAAATAGCTGGACTGAAGAAGGAAGCTGAGGGAAGGGAGAGCAGAATAACAGAAGCAGAAAAACTAGATTAACCAGACCAAGGATGAATTAGAGAAAATAAAAAAGAGGTAAAAAAGCTAAAAAAAAGGGATTGAGAGACACTGAAAACAACAACAGAGGCATCTGAGATGACCTCAAAAGAAGTAATATATGCATTATTGGCCTACCTGAGGAAGAAAGAGAAGAAGGGGATGAAAGCATGCCAGAAGAAATAATAGAAGAAATAGTAGAAGAAAACTCCCCCACTCCTGATAGTCCTGGTATTCAGAGCCCTCTGATCCTCTTCCTCCTATTATTTCTCTCCCACTGGTATGGATCAAGGTTGTTTTGGGAATGCAGAAGGTAAGAGTTCTGGCTTTTGTAACTGCTTCTCCACTGGATTTGGGCATAGGCTGGTCATCCATAACCCCGGTCTGTTTCTATTTTTTCTCTCAATTTACAAATGGATTTTTAATATGAAAAAACATTTAGCTTACTCGGTCTCTTTATCTTATGTTTGACTCCTTCTCACTGTCTCCTTCAAGAAATTCTCAATTCCCTTAATTAGGGAGACCACCTGGGACTGCAACAAGGCAGGACTAGAACGACTTCAGGAATCCACCAAACCGCCAGTGAGTGCAAACACATGTGGCTAGTGAACAGGGAGGAGCATAAAGAGAGATTGAGCAGCTAGTAACAGTCCAGCAGTTTACCAGTTGAGGTACCACCTCCAATCTGCTTTACCAACAAAAAGACTGCTGAAGGGAGGAGAGGACTCCCCTAAGACTCACCAAATGCAACTGTGAGTTTCCATTGTTACTGCTTTCAGAGGCTGGAGCAGCAGGGAGGAGGCCCTGTGCTGAAATCTGGGAACAGGGAACTGCCCAGGAAACTCAGGAGAGCTACACTTTGGTGACCTACCAGTGGTGCTGTATAGTGGAAACCTTTCCACATTGTTCTCCTGATGAGAACACAGTGAATAATTGCCTCAGAACCTGCAGACTATAAACAGGACTTATTTAGAAACTCACAGGGCCCAGCAGTGCTGCCTGGCTTGACAGAGCAGCTGGCTTGAGCCTGGAGCTTTGGATCCTTGGGGTGTGAGAGTCTCTTTGCATGACCACTGTGCTAGCTCTTTTCCCATCCTGCTTTATCTCTTGGTCAGGAGTGAGTGATTAAGCTAAGAAGCCTACTTATAATTTAAAAGCCCTCAGGCTCCCATAGCCTACAGGGAAGAAAAAGAACAAAAGAGGCTTTTAACAGCCTCTGTGCTCCAACTCAGGGATTGAAATAACATTGAAACAAGTGTTAATTTCCACAACTGTGAACTCTTTAAGTACCTTACTTAGACACAAGCTAATCCAGGCAAGAGTGATCAGTAATCTGAAAAGTACTGAGAGAGGTACCTCTTAACATATTATATAGAATGGTTAAACCAACAAGAAGAAATATTGGAGAAATGAACCAGGACAAGAGTCCAACTAAAAGCCCCCCAAAGGTTGAACCACAAAATGGTGAGGTCAACATCCAAATGCTTGTTAAGGAAATAGTCACAGGAGTGATTAAAGAGTTTGAAAGAATTGACATCAGAAATGCAGAAAGAACAAATGAGGTTCTGGAATAAAACAAGATTTTAAGGTTATTAGAGAGCTGAAATCTGAAATAGCTGAGCTAAGAACACAACTAGCTGAACAAGCTAAAACAGTATCATAATAGGATAACAAAACAGATGAACTACAGAAAACAGTACAGGGGAGAGAGAATAGTATAAATGAGGCTGAAGACAGAATTAGCAAGATTGAGGACAAATTAGAGACAACTAAAAAAGAAGTAAGAGATCTCAAATCTCTTAGCTCAAGACACTAATGTCTTCTACTTCTATTTCTTATATGACTATGTCTTCTATCTGTTTCCTTCAACTATTTGCAAAAAGATCCTTGAGTTGAATATGGCTAACAATAATATTGTTTTGTCTTTGTGCTGTTCTTTGTTAATTTATTTCTATAACAATAAGAGTTGAAAAATTTCACAAAAATATAAGGTTTCTAGCTTCATTAGCTAACTAGAAGACCAGTCAACATTGACTAGTATTCCTACATGGCAAAGTATGATTATGATTTTGGTTTTTATAAGTTCACTATAAAATTTATATATGTACTTAAAGCATTCATATTTTAAGTTCTCTATTTTCTCTTTACTTTCCTTGGTTTGTTAGTCTCTAATCCCTTGATTCTAACTTTTAGCTATTTTAATAAATGCTAATTTTATTTGTAGTCAATGAATTCTGTTCATTGCTGAGGGAGACTGACACCAAAATTAAAAATGTATTACTCTTCTTCAAGAAACCAAGTTAAGTATAAAATATATCAATTTAACTTTCAAATGATTGTTTTAACATTTTATCTCTGTGGAACTTGAATTATTAGAAGACTTCAGATTCTGTTTTTTTAATGATGCCAAAACATTAACAATATTTTACTAACTATGCAAAGGTATGATTCACTCAATACTTATTGTAAATTCAGTTTGAATTTTATTTAAGTGGGTTCATCTTATACATATGTATTTCTGAGCCAGTAACTGTCCTTAGTGTTTAGGCCAAAGGAGTCTTTGCTCATACATATATCATTTACTTATTTATTTTCCATTTTTTTACTTGTTATAAATACTTGGTTACAAAATTATCAAGTTACAGGGTATATTTCCACATACCACACCCACTAACAAAGTCCTGTGGGACGTCCCCACCCTCCCACCTCCCAAAGATAACCACCATAGTTCTCACAAAATCTTGGAAACTATTTGCATGTTTTTTCTTTCTTCTTTCCTTCCTTCCTTCCTTCCTTCCTTCCTTCCTTCCTTCCATCTTTCTTTCCTTTCTCCCTTACTTTCATATTCTCTTTCTGCTGGTCTCTCTCTCTCTCTCCCCACCTCTCTCTCTCCAAGATCATAGGTGTTAGTTCTCTAGATCCCACATATAAGGAAACCATTTAGTAGCTGTATTTCATTTCTTTACTTATTTTGCTAAGGATAATGATCTCCAGTTCCATCCATTTTGTCCCAAAAGGCACAATACTATTTTTCTTGATTTCAGAGTAGTATTATACAGAGTATATATTCCACAACTTCTTTGGCCAGTCATCTGCCAGTGAGCATTGATGCTGCTTCTACTCTTTGCCTGTTGTCAATAATGCAGCTATGAACATATGGATGAGTGTGTCCCTTCAAATTAGTGTTTGTATGTCCTTAGGATAAATACCTAAGAGTGGGATTTCTGGGTCATAAGGTAATTCCATTTTATTTAAGGACTCTCCATAGAGTCTTCCAAAGGGGCTATATCAGTTTGCATTCCCACTTAGGCAATACCTGTCATTTCTAGGACCCATACTTTAGAAGGCTTCCCTTTGATCCTTCACTGACTATATTCCTTCCCATGTATGAGGCACTCTAACCCTCTTCACCCAAATTTGTATCTTCCCAAACTATATTCTGATAACTGGGATGCCCAATTTGCTTCCAAATGACACTGTCTCTTCAAGGGCCTGCATACATTGTGGCTTACCAGTCCATACCCTCTTAGACAGGCAACACTGAATTTGCTGTGCATAGGATTAGGTCTAGTAGATGGTTAGGGGCACAGCTTCTTCTAAAGAGCTGTTCTGGGTTTATATGTAGGTGCTGAATCCCTATGGGAAGAGAGGAAGTGGTTGAAAACGAGATTTTCCTGTATCAGTACAATCAGTTTCAGATCATCAAGGAGTCTGAACTTGAACAGTCAGGTTACTATAAAGGCATATTTGCTAGTATACAAAAACTCTGTGTCTGGTAGAAAAGAGAGTTTGTACTCTGTTTCTAACTTACACTCTCATAAAAAGAGAGAGAGAGAGAGAGACAGGAAGGTGTCTCAGCAATAGAGTGAGTGCCTATGAACTTAAATTTATCTTTGAAGCCACATCTCTATTTGAACTTTGTTCCAAGGTTGCAAATGTTAAGGGTGAACTGATGCTGGTTTTATGGAAAAAGTCGTTTCTCACAGTTGTTGTTATTATTATTATTTACAAAGAGATAAGAAGGAGGGAAAAGGGGAGACAGAAGGTAGGAAGTACTTCCATGTGTAACATATGTTGGCATGTAGTGACACCTACAGTCATCGAGCATACACTCTGTGCCAGATTTACTAAATGATTTCCTCACTGAGTCCTCACCACAACCCACTCATGCAGGTATTTAGGAGGAACCTGAGATTCAGTGACATTAAATATTTTGTTCCAGATCCCAGAGTTAGTGCTTCTATTAGCCTTAGTTGCATAATAAACGGGTTCAAACTAAAGTCGACTAAATCAACAAGGATTTGTGTGTTTTTTTTTTCTCTGGCTGGGCCCTTCTTCTGGTTTCACTTGGGCTCCTAAAGCTACACTCAGCTGGAGGGTCCTGATGGCCTCTGTGTCACATGTAGTCTTTGAGACCTAACTGCCATTCCAAAGTGGAAGCTGTCAAGTCTCATTTTCTGCAATTGGATTCCTTCTATATACCTTCTATCTTTACAAGTCACAGAACCACTCCCCTTTTAAGAGAGAGAAAACAGTCATTACTTCTTGCTGAGAAAAGTGGTCAAGTCACTTCACAAAGGAGCACCTGACTTGTTTTAATCATCTTTAAAACATGGGTCAGAACTAGTAGTTAATTATGGGGCCCTGCCCAGGTAATTAAAGAGATGTGACCTCCAGTTAACATTTGTATTAAACAGGACAGTTTGGGGTTGCTGACACCCTATTCCATCTTTAGAATGTGTTTTCTGCCCACCATTCCCATAATGGAATCATTTTCAAGGTTAGATCCAAGAGTGAACAATCTGCTGGGACTATCAGTATGAAGTCTGTAACCGAACACAGACACAGAAAATGGTGAGATAGGAAAGTATGCGGGATAATTGGCCAGAAGCATAATGGCTGTGCAAAATGACTTTTGTGCCTGAAGCTCCTTAAGTCCCAGAGTCAATTCTCCCCTTCTCTCCCCAGTCATAAGCCAGAGCTGAGCAGTGCTCTGGTAAAACAAAGCAAACCAGAAAACCAAACACAGTAGCGCACACACATTACTAGGTTCAAGGACTAGGTTTCAAGTCCTCCCTTCCTGAATCTCCACTTGCAAAAGGGAAGCTTCGTGAGTAACAAAGCAGTGTTGCCATTGTCTCTTATTTTCTTTCCTTTTTAAAAAATTTTTTTATTTAAGAAAGGATTAATGAACAAAAACATAAGGTAGGAGGGGTACAACTCCACACAATTCCCACCACCCAATCTCCATAACCCACCCCCTCCCATGATAGCTTTCCCATTCTCTAGCCCTCTGGGAGCATGGACCCAGGGTCGTTGAGGGTTGCAGAAGGTAGAAGGTCTGGCTTCTGTAATTGCTTCCCCGCTGAACATGGGCGTTGACTGGTCAGTCCATACTCCCAGTCTGCCTCTCTCTTTCCCTAGTAGGGTGGGTCTCTGGGGAAGCGGAGCTCCAGGACACATTGGTGGGGTCTTCAATCCAGGGAAGCCTAGCCAGCATCCTGGTGGCATCTGGAACCTGGTGATTGAAAAGAGAGTTAACCTATGAAGCCAAACAATTTGTTGAGCAATCATGGATCCCAAGCTTGGAATAGTGGAGAGGAAGTGTTAGGGAGGTACTCACTGCAAACTCTAGTGTACTTCTGCTTTCAGGTATATATTTTGCAGTAGTTTATGGATACGTGTGCACATAAGCTCTCTCTCACAGAAACTGGTGTATATCTAGATTATGGGACTTTGTTAGAAAGTGAACTACCTGAGATGAAATTAGAGTGTACTATAAAAGGAAAGGTCTCACCCGAGTAATGAAGCTGAAGGGTTGTCATTCCACACGTGAAGTCTCTGGATACAGTCTGAGGTGAAGCATGTTGAGGTGGCAATCGTTGCGTTGCTTAGGTTGTGATCGGCAGATGCAATATTATTTGGTTTGGATTGGGAGATGCATACGGGAAAGTGGGCCCTATCCAAGGGTTCCAGGACTGGGGGAAGTAGGGGCTCTATAGTGAAGATGTGAGGTTCCTGCTGTCTTAGGGTTCAAAAAGACAATCAATAGTTAATATTATCATCACATTATTTGTTAATTGGGTTAACTTTGAAAAGTCCCTTTGTTATGGTTTTCTGTACAGTATCCAGTATCTTGTATATAGCTGTGCTATTGGATGCTTCTAATCTACTTGGTCTAGGCTTTTGAGAGAGTCCGCGTATCAAATACACAGCCTATATATTAAAAAGATTCAGTTTGTGTTTTGAGAAACTTTGAGACATACAATTGATTTTCCCCCTCTCATATTAATTAACTACTGATTTATATGTCTACATTTTGCTAGGAGTGTACATAAACACCATTCCCACCACCAAAGGACTGTGACCCATCCCTCCCGCCCACTCCCACCCCCCACTGGCCCAGGAAGCTACATGTCTACCCCTCACCACTGGGTTTTTACTTTGGTGCCCTACTTACAATTTGATCAGGTCCTGCTTTTAGTTTCCCTTTCAGATCAATGCTGGAGAGGATGTGGGGACAGAGGAACCCTTTTACATTGCTGGTGGGAATGTAAACCGGTGCAGCCTCTGTGGAGAGCAGTCTGGAAAACTCTCAGAAGGCTAGACATGGACCTTCCATATGATCCAGTAATTCCTCTCCTGGGCTTATACCCCAAGGACTCCATAACACCCAACCAAAAAGAGGTGTGTACTCCTATGTTCATAGCAGCACAATTCATAATAGCTAAAACCTGGAAGCAACCCAGGTGCCCAACAACAGATGAGTGGCTGAGAAAGCTGTGGTATATATACACAATGGAATACTATGCAGCTATCAAGAACAATGAACCCACCTTCTCTGACCCATCTTGGACAGAGCTAGAAGGAATTATGTTAAGTGAACTAAGTCAGAAAGATAAAGATGAGTATGGGATGATCCCACTCATCAACAGAAGTTGATTAAACTAAGTCTTAAAAATCTATCAGTGGGGAGTCGGGCAGTAGCGCAGCAGGTTAAGCGTACGTGACGCAAAGCACAAGGACCGGTGTAAAGATCCCAGTTCAGGCCCCGGCTCCCCACCTGTAGGGGAGTTGCTTCACAAGCAGTGAAGCATGTCTGCAGGTGTCTATCTTTCTCTTCTCCTCTCTGTCTTCCCCTCCTTTCTCCATTTCTCTCTGTCCTAGCCAACAACAATGGCATCAATAACTACAACAATAAAACAAGGGCAACAAAAGGGAATAAATAAATATTTTTTAAAACTCTCAGTGTGGAACTGGAGAAGAAAATGCTTAGTGAAATAAGAGATGAAAAATAACTACCCTATCAGATGGTTTTATTCATATGTGTAATCTAGAGAACTGATACACATTAACTTGCAAACAACAACAAAAAGAAGCACAGAAGCAAATAAGGTTTTTTTCTAAGATTTTGTGAGAACTATGGTGTTTATCTTTTGGAGAAGAGAGGGTAGAGACACAGAACTTTGGTGGTGGGTATAACGTGAAAATATACCCTGTAATTTTATAATCTTATAACCAACTGTTAATCACAAATAAAAATGTAAAAAATAAGTTCATCAGTGATATGTGCTAGTGTTCATGGGAGACAAGCCAGTCTTCCTGGGGTCAAGTGATGAGATATTTACCAGCTATGTGACCTTGAATAAGTAACTTAAGGTATTAGTGTTTCATTACCTCATCTATAATAATAGCAGTGCCTGTTTCATAAGGCTTTTAGAAGAATTGAATGAGTTAATATTTACAGAGTGATTAGAACTGTGCCTGCTACATAGAAAGTGTCACATAACATTAAATTAAAAAAAGAGTATATATTTCCAGTGAGAAAGTCAATAAACAAATAAACAAGAAAATTACATCTGATTATGGGGACAAACACCAAGCAAATAATTTATAACACACTTAAAGCAAACCCATTCCTGTCTATGGCACACTAAGTCATTTGATAAATCCTCTTGCAAATACATCTCTGTCTTAATAGCCTCCTGGAGCAAAAGGTACAGAAGGATCAGCCTAGGGCTTACCCAAGTACAGTACTGACAAGGGATCCTTCTCCTGTTAAGCTGAGGTCCCTAATGTCATACTCTCGTGGTTCAGACAGCTCAGAAGTAAACTATTCCCATGCCTACCCTAGGTCTCCATGGACAAGTAATTGGCTCAAGGAGCAGGGAGGAAAAGAATGAGTACATTAGACCTTAGAAGGGATGGCTATGGATTCGAGACAACCTCTTGTTTTCATTGTCCAAAAACCTCAAGCTATGAACTTAACGTGGTCCTGTCTGGTAGTGACACAAGCTCTTAACATCTCTTAACATCTTCTAGAGTAAGGCATCTCTGTCTCAAGCCTTAATGATTCCTACAAATTATTTTTAAGGAAAGTAATAATTTCCAAAAATACTAAAAAACAAAATCCTAAAGTGAATTAGAAAAGAAAGGAAGAAAGAGAGACTTATCAAACACATTTAAAACTATGTTTAACATATTTAAAGGAGATAGGAATTTAAAAAACATTTTAAGAAAACAGAGAACTATGACTTAAAAAATTTTAAATATAACCAAATAGCAGCTGGGGAAGTGGCTTAACTGGTAGAGCAACATAGTTGTTTATTCCTAGTACAATTCCTGACACCCCTTATATCGGAATAGTACTCTGGCTTAGCTTCTCTCTGTCTGTATCTAATATGAACAACTAGGGGAACATCCACAGATTGTAGAGTGCTACTATGGCTTCTCTCCTTTTTAGTCTATATATATATATATATATATATATATATATATATATATATATATCATGCAGGTGAGGTACACATGAAAAAATTTAAGTTGGTCAAGAAACAGTAGAATCTCACATGTATGAGGTTCCAGCACCACACACACACACATACACACAGAGAAAAGATAATTAAAATATTTAAGTTAATAGGTTAATGGTATAATTTAATATCTTCTTAGATAAAGCAAAAGATAGGAACAGTATATTATACTACAGATTAAAGGGGATTACCTATATTTCAGCACAAAGGAAAAAAACCAGAAATATAGGACATGTTAAGGAGCATGAGATGACAATGTCTAACTGGAGTTCTAGAAATTAAAAAAATGAGAGAAATGACAGAAGCAATGAAGAGGTGATTACTCAAAATTTTCTCAAATTCATTTAAGAAGCTATTTAAATAATATCAACTAGGGAAAAGAAAACACACACACACACACACACACACACACACACACACACACACACACACCATGGAGCTAATGCAGTTGACATGATTTCCATGTGTCAGGTCCCAGGGATCAGTTCCTGGAGGGATATATATCAGAGCAGGATAAGACTCTCCATCTCTCTCAGACCCTCTTATTCTTATCATACAAGTAGATCTTTGTCTCAAAAGTAATACAGACTTAAGATACATAATGAAAATGCTGAAGAAATCCAAAAATTAAGATAAATTTCTTAATCTCAGGAAAGAGGGAGAGAAGTTAACTTCAAAACAGTGACAGATTGGCAGTTGGATTTTTACCAAAAGTAACATAATTTAAAAGACAGTTAAGGACACCCAGAAGTTATATTAGGTGTAGGTGTGACTTAGAAAGGAAGTGAACTCAACCAGAATTAGGTTTTATTTTTTTGGATCTGTCTTCTTTTGGGTCATTCTGCTAGGCTGCCCAGTTAATTTGGCCCAAGTCCAGCCACTTAGAGCATTTATGATGCCTTCTTTAGGCATTTCAACTATTACTAAGCGCTTTGAGTTACATAATTGCCTCTTGCTTACGGATACATGTACACCTGTACGCAGTGTCCTAAACCCTAGCCTATATCTGGTATCTGTTACTTAAATGATGTACCATCTAACATGGAAGTTAGGAAAGATCTCACCAAATTTAAAGAGTCGCAAGGTTGACTTCTCAAGCTCAATATCTCTAGTTACAATCCTCAGTAAGAATTCAGTACCAGCAGTGATTTGGTTGAAGTTGACAGAGGTGGTATGTAAGTAAGAAATAATAGAGAAGAAATATAAAGTATGGGCATAGTCCTAGAGGTACCAGGACTAGGAGAAATGAAGATCTGGGGTCCAGGAGGTAGCACAGTAGGTTAAGCACACATGGTGTGAAATGTAAGGACTGGTGTAAGGATCCTGGTTCAAGCTCCAGCTACCTACCTGCAGGTGGGTCACTTCACAAGTGGTGAAGCATGTCTGCAGGTGTCTTTCTCTCGCCCCTCTGTCTTCCCCTACTCTTTTGATTTCTCTCTGTCTCTTATTTTCACTCGCTCTTTCTTTATCTCACTTCCCTCTTAATTTCTTTGTTTCTATAAAATAAATAGAAAGAAGGAAAGAAAGAAGGAAGGGGGGATCGGGCGGTAGCGCAGTGGGTTAAGCACACATGGCACAAAGTGCAACAACTGGGGCGTAAGGATCCTGGTTCAAGGAAGGGGGGAGGGAGGGAGAGAGGAAAGACCATACTGGGAAAGGTGGATTTCTTCTGCTGGCATTGAGCTCAAGCAATAACCCTGATGACAATACTAAAAAAAAAAAAAAACAACCCAAAATAAACAACAACAACAACAACAACAAATTCCCTGTACCCATGTGAGAACTACATGATAAACCACCAGCCTCTCTACTCTCCAACCCCCTTAAAAAGATCTAACCAAAAAAAAAAAAGTCCCTTTTCCAATTCTAGAAGTCCTGGTACAGTGATCTGTTCCTTTTGTCACTACTCAAAGTAAGTTCATGTTAAGTTCGTTCACTTATTTATTCGACCTCCCTGCCACTTAGAAATTCGGAGTCACCTGTCTTTTTCTTTGATATCTCTTCATCTTCCTGGTACAGGGGCCAGTTTGCAAAGCAACTGAGAGAAAGTATACTAAAGCCAGTAGCCTGACGTGCTGTGAAAAACTGTACCATCTCTCAGCCACAGAGCATTCAGGGGACTTAAAAATGGGAATGATGGACTCCTATTGTTTGTTTTTTATTTAGTTTTTATTGGGGGGATTAACAGTTTACAGTAAATACAGTTATTGGATACATGCGTAAAATTTGTTTTTAAAAAATATTTATTTACTCCCTTTTGTTGCCCTTGTTGTTTTATTGTAGCTATTGATGTTGTCGTTGTTGGAAAGGATAGAGAGAAATGGAGAGAGGAGGGGAAGACAGAGGGGGGAGAGAAAGAAATCGCTTGTGAAGCGATTCCTGGGGAGCCAGGGCTTGAACCGGGATTCTTGCTCTGGTCCTTGTGCTTTGCGCCACCTGGGCTTAACCCACTGCGCTACTGCATGATTCCTAAAGGGTAGCACCCAGGCTTAAACACACATGGCGCAAAGCACAAGGATCAGCCTTAAGTCCCCTCCACCCCCACCCCCACCCCCACCCCCCCTTCCCTGCAGGGGGGACACTTCTCAAGCAGTGAAGCAGGTCTGCAGGTGTCTGTCTTTCTCTCTCCCTCTCTGTCTTCCTCTCCTCTCTCCATTTCTCTCTGTCCTGTCCAACAATAACAATAAACAGCAAGGGCAACAAAAATGGGGAAAAATGGCCTCCAGGAGCATTGGATTTGGAGTGCAAGCACCAAGCCCCAGCAATAACCCTGGAGGAAAAAAAAAACCCAAAAAACTCAGTTTTTTTCAAAGCACTCTCACCCCCAGCCTAGGTCCTCCTCCACTGTCATGAACAAACTCGTGTCTATGGAAGAAGGGAAACCTAAGAATTGAGAGGCTAATTTTCTACAAATGCTTGATTAATAGCAGACCAAAAACTTATCTCTTGACCAATGAATATTCGCCTAGAATTTCTCTCCATCTCCAAACAAATGAACTTAAACTCATTGGCTCTAAATAGAGCCTGGCCCAGTAGTGTGACAGCATAGGATTGATAGATGGCAATGCCTTTGATACTCCTGAATAAATTCTGGTAATTTGAGATGGTCTCATTTACCACTTTGTTGATAGTAGTATGCAGTCAGCTTACTTTCAAGGGATATATCTCTAATGGTATTACTAATCCAGACTTGAAAGCACTGAGATGCGTGAATAATTTTAAATTACTAAACCACTCGGTCTTGGTTTTAGGCCTTCAGAATGGGGTTTATTATAAAAAAAAAAAAAGAGCCCATCAGCTTGCTGCTAAGATTCCACGTAATAATGCAGAGAAAACACTTGACACGATGCTGACACTTGCTACGATGGGCGTCCAGGAGCGTCTATGGGCTTTTTTAAACACTGGGAACAAAACATCACTTGGTTTCCAGATGCAAACTCCAGATTTGAAAGCACTGAGATGCGTGAATAATTTTAAATTAGTGTGGAATGTCTAAAATAGCAGCTTAAAACGATGGAGATGGAGGAGGGATGGGGAGAGGAAATCCAAACCAAAGCAAACGAAACAAACGGGAACAGGAGTTGCTCCAAAGCTAGGCTTCCTCTATTTTTGAGATGTCACTCTAGGGCTGTTTGCTTCTTCCTGGGTGGGAAGCGCTGAATAGGCGGGACAAGGGGAGGGGCAAGTGAGGACGTGTCTGAGCCTATAGGTCAGGGTCACGGGACCTGAAAGGCTCAAAAACAAGCAAAAAAAAAAAAAAAAAAAAAAAAACACCTGAGAAAGGGCTAGGTTGCTTTACTTTTTTCTCACCTGGGAACCAAGGCGGCTGAGGTCTGCTGGTACAGTGACTTCTAGAGGATTTCAAACATTTTTGCGTGTGAGTGCAAAAGCCTGGAGCTGCTGGACTCTGGTTGGTGGAGCTCCGAGGGTCCTTTCACCCCAGGGTCTCAGGGAGCACAGGCAGTGGGTATTGGGGAGGGGGAACTGAGGACCTAATCTCACTATTGGGTGAGATTAGGGCCACTGGAGATTTCAGGTAGGGGTACTGGGAGTTTTTGTGCACCAGTCCTGAGTAGTGTTCTAGAATCATATTATACACTACTTATGACTTGGGCAATTTAGGAATGTAGTCCGCAACCTCAATTTATTCATCTGTAAATGGGGAAGGAGGCATGTTTACTTTCCAATAAAAGATGAGTGAGAAGAATTGGGGGGGAAAACAGTAAGAATGCCCTTTCATTACTTGAAATTTAATTTTATTATTTATTTATTTGTTTATTTATTTTTCACCAGAAGCACTGTTCAGCTCTGAGTTATGGTGGTGCCAAGCATTGAACCTGGGACTTCAGAGCCTCTGGCATGAAAGTCTCTTTGCATAACCATTATGTTTTCTACCCCTGCCCGAAAATTTATTTTTAAAGGAAAGTTGTCTATAGAGTTTTTGAATAAGTAGACCCCACTGATTTTGGCATATGGAAGTTTGTACATTTATCCAAAAGAAAACTTTTTTCCCCTCTCCGATTGGGTTTTCTAAACATCCTTCAGATAAGTACAGTGTGAACAGTTCATAATGCAATGAAGAATCTTCTCAGTTTTATTCATTTAATAGGAGTCAGTTCTTTTGGAGAACAACTGATCCCTGACAGTATATGTGAATCCAGCTTATAAACCACTTTAGAGGTCTACTACGCTGTTTTTTAATTAATTAATTTATTTTCCCTTTTTATTGCCGTTTTTATTGTTGTAGTAGTTATTATTGTTGTTGTTATTGATGTCTTCGTTATTAGAAAGGACAGAGAGAAATGGAGAGAGGAGGAGAAGGCAGAGCGGAGGAGAGAAAGAGATACAGCTGCAGACCTGCTTCACTGCCTGTGAAGTGACCCCCTGCAGGTAGGGAGCTGGGGGCTCCAACCCGGATCCTTACCCGTCCTTGTGCTTCCCGCCACGTGTACTTAACCTGCTGCACTACAGCCCGACTCCCCTGTTTTCGTAGGATGAAAAATAAGAGGTTTACGTATATATTTATTTTTATTTGTGTTTTAATATTGATGTACAAAATTATAAGATAACAAGGATATGATTCTACAGTATTTCCACCACCAGAGTTCTGTGTCCCCATTCCCTTCACCAGAAACTGCAGTTGTTCTCCGAAGGTCACAGATACGAGCTGACTATTGTTTCTATATACATTTGCCCATTTTTTCCCTGTGGTCCTGCATTCTTTTTCTTCCTTCCTTCCTAACTTCTTTCTTTCTTTCTTTCTTTCTTTCTTTCTTTCTTTCTTTCTTTCTTTCTTTCTTCCTTCCTTCCTTCCTTCCTTCCTTCTTCCTTCCTCCCTCCCTCCCTCCCTTCCTTCCTTCCTTTCTTTCTTTTTTGCCTCTAGGGTTTTGCTGGGGCTTGTTGCCTGTACTACGAATCCACTGCTTCAGGAGTCTATTTTTTTTTCCTTTTGTTGCCCTTGTTTATTGTTATTATTGTTGTTGCTGTCGTTGTTGGATACGACAGAGAGAAATTAAGAGAGGACAGGAAGACAGAGAGGAGTAGAAAAAGATAGACACCTGCAGACCTGCTTCACTGCTTGTGAAGCAACCCCCTGTAGGTGGGGAGGCATGGGCTCGAATCAGGATCCTTACGTCTGCCCTTGTGCTTTGCGCCATGTGAGCTTAACCTGCATTTCCGGCCAGCTCCAACCCCCAGCCTATTTCAGTCTTTCCCTAGTGGGGTAGGGCTCTGCAGAGATGACGTCCTGAGACACATTGGTGAGGTCTTCTGCAGGGAATTCACAGTAGAATCATGATAGCATCTGCTACTCCGTGGCTGAAAGGTGGTAAGATATACACGACAAAATGATTAATGAACAGGAACCAAAAAGTAGAACAGAGCAGATGAGAACAGAGATGTTAAGGTGGAAAGAAGTGAGAGAATCTATTTTAAGTATGTTGCTAGGGGCCCATGACTTTAGTCATTTTTGTTTGAGCTTCATAGCTTACATGAAGGTGGACTAAAAATATTTCTGGGAGATGGTGTCAGAGTTGAGAATATGGCTAGAAAGCTGGGCTACGGAAGAGAGTTGCTTCCAAACTTGAAGAAAGCATATAAATATCATTATCTGTCTACTCCATCTGTCTGACTCAGGGTGCATATATATTCACATTTAGCACAGGAGCCTGTGTAACCTCTGAGTCCTTGTCTGCCTAGGCTTGGAGTCCATTGCCACAGCTATGAACATTCTAGGCTGCATTCATTTCAGGGCAAGTCTTCTTCAAATGGAAAGGTGGAATGACACAGCCTCTCTTCAAATAGTGAGGCAGCCCCTACTGTTGCTATTGCTAAGGTTGCGAAGAAGCCCGCAAGAGGGCTTAGATGACTGTCCTGAGATATTTTTTTTTTATCTACAAATATTTGGGAGCTGGGCGGTAGTGCAGCGGGTTAAGTGCGTGTGGCATGCTGAGCCCCTGGCTCCCCACCTGCAGGGGAGGGGAGTCACTTCACAGGTGGTGAAGCAGGTCTGCAAGTGTCTATTTTTCTTTCTCCCTCTGTCTCCCCCTCCTCTCTCCATTTCTCTCTGTCCTATCTAACAATGACGAAATCAATAACAACAACAATAACTACAACAACAATAAAAAACAAGGGCAACAAATGGGAAAATAAATATAAAAATATGCAAATATTCTAAGCCTTAGAAGAAAAACTATTTTCCATTTGATTTGTTGGGTGTTAATTATTTTCTTCATCAAGAAACTCAACCGGCGTTCAGCCTGATCATTCCCTATAATAATGCATTTCCTGGTCTTTTCTAACAGAGAATATACACATTCTATAGTATGTGCCACCACCCAGTCCTACAATCCTTTTTAAAATTTTTTATTTACTTCTGGGGAAGGGGGGGGAGAAAGAAAGGTGGGGAAGAGAGAGAGAGAGTGGGCGAGCTTGCTATCTCAATCCCAGAGTATCATTCAGCTGTGGCATGCAGTGATTCCTGAAGGCTGAACCTTGGGCCTTTGAGACCTCAAGCATCTAAGTCTGGTGTGCTACTGCTTTGATATCACCATGGTTATTTATTTATTTATAAAAAAAATTATGGAAAAGAACAATAAAAGTAATTAAAAATAAATAAAAAACTTGGAAAAACAAACAGAAACCACATCCGCAGTAAAATTCCTAATAAATTGAGTCCTTTTAAAAAGATCTACTTTTGTGAAAGTTTTTGGAGGGGCTTCTCTGTTATAAAAGACCAGGAAATGCATTATTATAGAGAATGATAAGGCTGAATGCTGGTTGAGTTTTAAAAATATATATTTTATTTATGTATTAATGAGAAAGATAGGAGGAGGAGGAGGAGGGAGGGAGGGAGAAAGAGAGAGAGAGAACCAGATATCACTCTGGTACATGTTCTGTTGGGGATTGAACTCGGGACCTCATGATTGAGTGTCCAATAGTTTATTCACTGCACCACTAGAAGGACCTGGACCACATGTTTGTAGATTTTATTTGGCTCAGAGGAGACTTAATCTCTTGATATATGTGAAATGTATATCACGGTATATAGATGCCAATATATGATATTCTGTTTTAAGTATACACACTTATAGATACAAGAACCAGCCTACCTCAGATTTTTCTAGTCTTACAAACACTGATGGCACCCAGCATAAGCATGAAACTCCTTTCATCAAGGTATAAGCCTATAGAAATCCTGTGACTCAGCCTACTTAAGTTTTATTTTTTTTTTTTACTTTTATTAATTAAGAGACTATTTGAGGTTTAATCCCTATTAATGACTGCTTTTCAGAATTGGAGAAATTCCAAGTTTGGAAGGCAAATATGTAGTTTGTCAGATTGCTAATATTTGCATAATAAAGAGGGGGAGGAGTGAATCATCTGCTTAAGGTTGTACCTGTTACATAGACAGGATCTCGAACATCTGTACATGTAGTATTTTTGTAATGGTGGCTTATTTTCCTATTTTAGAATAACAGAGAATATTCGTAGCTAGCCTCAATGTTCTGGACTTATTCTGTAAATTTTTGGTCTCCTCAATTTCCTCAACTGGTCTCATTACGTGTTTTAAATGGGGTGTTAAAGCTCACTGATGAAAGGACTACACTTGCAATAAAGTTTCAGGAGTTACCTGCAACAAAGGAAGACATATACTAATGGTATCAGAGACAGGAGAAAGGTCTAGCCTTGTGCTGAGTGAGATAGGAAGAATCATCAAGTGGGGACCCACTGAATTTGCTGTTGTTCAGTAGCTGAAATAGTTCATCAAATAACTATCTCAACAGTCTTTGTTCAAGAAGCAGAAGGAATGAAGTGGCACTGCAAACATGCTAGTCAGGAGAAGGAACTGTTAGCTGCTGTGTAACTCTGGGTATGTAGAAACATTTTGAAGATTCTATAGGAATATCACAAATTTTCCCTGCCTTTTTTTTTTTGCCTCCAAGGTTATAGCTGGGGCTCAGTGTCTGCACTATGAATCCACTGCTCTTGGAGGCCATTTTTCCCCCTTTTGTTGCCTTTGTTGTTGTAGCCTTGTTGTGGTTATTATTGTTATTGTTGATGTTGTTCGTTGTTCGATAGGACAGAGAGAAATGGAGAGAGGAGGGGAAGATAGAGAAGAGGAGAGAAAGACAGACACCCGCAGACCTGCTTCACTGTCTGTGAAGGGACTCCCCTGCAGGTGGGGATCCTTAAGCTGGTCCTTGTGCTTTTGTGCCACATGCACTTAACCCTCTGCACTATGGCCAGACCCCCTTCCCTGCCTTCTTAACACACACACAGGCACATGCACTTTTAAATTCATAGCAATGTTAGGTAGTGGGAGATCTTATTTGATGGCCCCACCAACTGACTTGTCATCAGAGTCAGATTTTATGATCCATCTAGCTTGGAAATTTGCAGTGATCTACACAAATAATGATAAGGACATGGGTTAAGACATGGAAGTAGGGTTAGAGAGAGTAGATTTAAGAAACATCTAAGAGATTCAATTGGTGATTAATTGGTTATGGGAAAGTAGTCAGAGGAAGACAAATTGAAAACAAATCCAGGTTTCCAGATTCAGTGCTTAAAAGAGAAAACAGAGAAGTAGCGGCAAGTTTAAGGGAGAAGGTAACTTTTATTTTTCTTAATTACTTCGGATTTTTGTGAACATAGTTCACATATGTAGGTGAAAAATCCAATTCATATTATAATTCTCATAAAATATTTTAGTTCTTCTGCCATTCTTAGGGCTCTCCATATTATTTCACCAGTTTTGCCTACTATTTAATTCCAATTTTTAAAAAATATTTATTTCCTTTTGTTGCCCGTGCTTTATTGTTGTAGTGATTGTTATTGATGTCACTGTTGTTGGATAGGACAGAGCGAAATGGGGGGGGGGACTGAAAGGGGGAGAAAGGTAGACACCTGCAGACCCACTTTACCACTTGTGAAGCGACTCCCATGCAGGTGGGGAGCCAGGGGCTCGAACTGTGATCCTTACGCTGGTCCTTCTGCTTTGCCCCACGTGTACTTAACCCGCTGCTCTACCACCCGACTCCCTCCAATTTTTTAAGTAATATGTCAGATTTGTTATTAAGACTTATTTTACTTACTACATGTGAGATAGAGTTTCACATGAAGCAGAGAGAACAATTTAATCTTTTCCACATATATGTATGAAAAAATAATATATATATTTCTCTTTTAGCTATATTTTCTAGGATATTTCAGTGACTTTATTCCTTTTTTATAAAATTGTAACTATTCTATATTTTTGTTTTCAGGATCATGTTCTTGTTTTATATTCCTTTTATTTTTTTGTAATTTTCACCATTAGTGATGTAACAGTGGCTTACAAAATTATAAGATTTCAGGGATATAATTTTACACCTATACATGATGTGTAAGTCATTGTACCACCACTGAAATCCTGTGCCCCCATCCCATAACCACCATAGTTCTCATAGTCTGACAATTTTTGCAAGCTTTTTTAGTTATCTACATTATGTCTATGAGCAAAACCATCCAGTAGTTATCCACGTTTCTTTTAAAAAACAATTTTCTGTTTTTTTAAATGACTACAATGTCTTATCATCAAGAGTTAAAAGAAAAATGGCTTTATTTTTTCATTCCAATTGAGTTTCACGAGGGAACAGATATCACCAATTGTGTTAAACTCACTATAGTTTAGCAGAAGGATTAGGTTTCATTTTGACAAGTTGAATTTTATACCCATGGGACAACAGATGAAATATCCAACATTTTCAATATGATGTAAATTGTCCATGAGAGATAAGTCTGAAGCTTCTTAGAAAAGCTGTTATTTTGAGCGGTGTTAGTAGATGATACTCCATAAATATTTTTTTTGTTTCATTTTCAAAGAACTAATCTACTCTGAGCACTATTCTTTCTTCTGATTTTATTGTAAATAGTTTCTTTGGCTTTTTTTTTTTTTTCAAATCTGAAGCCCCCTCACCCAATATCCAGAGGTTCTTTGCAGTCTGGTTATATATTAATTCTGAGAAAGCAAATCACTGATGGAAACTTTCTTGTATTGAAGGGACTGGTCAGCAGCTCACTGGTTGTCTGGCATTAACCAGTGGCGTTCAAGACATTTTATTGAGAACTTCATGTCAGTCTGTATAGATCCTTTCTCAGAGAAGATTCATTTATTGCAAAGAAAAAAAAAATCTTTAGTTTCCTGCACAGAGTACGGTTCTAAGTTGCTTGCTTCCAGTTTTCTGTGAGGTGACTGTTTAAGAAATTGCCGTATTCCAGTATATAGAGTTTCTTTTAGTTTTTAGTCAGATGTCTACTTCCCACTTTTATTGTATCTCATATCTCCAAGTCTAGAATTTTTCTTCTCCTCTCTTTTCTCTCTACTTTCTATTGTCTCTCTCTATTTTGCCACCAGGGTTTATGTTGGGGCTTGGTGCCTATGTGATGAACTCACCACTTCCAGCAGCAATTCCACTCCCACCTTTTAATTTTTTTCTTTCTTTTTTCCTTCCTTCCTTCCTTCCTTCCTTCCTTCCTTCCTTCCTTCCTTCCCTCCTTCCTTTCTCCCTCTCTCTTTTCTTCTTTTATTTTAGTTTCTTTTTTGAAGCAAGACATTGAGAGGAGAGAGGGAATATAAAGAAGAGGAGAGACACTTAGAGCACTGCTTCACTGCTCAAGAAGTGTCCCCACTTCAATAGGTGAGGACTGGGGGCTTGAACCTGGGTCCTTACACATGGTAATGTCTGTGTTTTACCAGGTACAACTGCCTGGTCCTTTAATTTCCTAAAGAACTCATTTGCCACAACTAAGTCACTCCTTTGCCTTGTTAAAGTGGAAAAAGGCACCTGAAATGTCGGCTGCTGTTAGATTCCCACTAAGCTCTCTTGTTTTTTCAAGCCCAGTTCTCAGCTTTATTCTGTAGTGCCTAGTACGTACCCTAGCTGAGCCTTTCTGTGGTCCTGTAATGTGAATTAGCTGCTTTTATTTATGCTCTACCTCTAGTCTCTGCAAACTCTCTATTCACTTCACATCTACCAGTAGCAGAAAAATTTGATTTCTGTATGTGTTGTCGTGTTCTCTATTTTCTGGACCATGGGATTAAGAGCTTAAAAAAAAGTCTTTACTTTCACTTTAGTGGGATCTCATGAGGGAACGGAAATCACCAAACATGTTCAGTTCACTAAACTTTTAGCAGAAGGATTAGGTTCTGATTTGACAAGTTGAGTTTCTTACCCATGAGACAGACAGTCAGTGAAAATGTCCAGAAGGCAGTTGGAGAGATGAGTCTGAAGCTTTTGAAAAAGAGCTATTATTTGGAGTGGAATCAGCAGAAGACGCTACTTAAAGTGATGAGGCCACCAGGGAGAGCAGGTGTGTGGAGTGAGATAAGCTGGGGAAAAAGGATAAAATTCTAAGAAACCCAATATTTAAGGGGAAAAGAGAGGTAGACAAAACTATGAAGAATGTTCTAGAAGGCAGTCGGGTGGTAGCACAGCGGGGTTGAGAGCACCATGTGGTGCAAAGTGCAAGGACCAGCATAAGAATCCCGGTTTGAGCCCCCAGCTCCCCACATGCAGGGGAGTCACTTCACAAGCAGTGAAGCAGTTCTGCAGCTATCTATCTTTCTCTCCCCCTCTCTGTATTCTCCTCCTCTCTCCATTTCTCTCTGTCCTATCTAACAAATGATGACAACAATAATAACTACAACAACAATTCTTCTTCTAGGGTTTGCCCTTCTTCTGTAGCCAGTCAACAGCGTCAGGTTGAGCCTGATGTAAAGTTTCGAGACCTCCTTTGAATCTGGAGAGGTGGCAGTCGTTGACTATGTGGGTCATATTCTGTCTGTAGTCGCAGGGGCAGTTTGGGTCGTCTCTGGCTCCCCAGCGATGGAACATAGCGGTGCACCGGCCATGGCCTGTTCGATAGCGATTGAGGAGGGCCCAATCATAACGTGCTAGGTCAAAGCCTGGTTGACGCTTGCAGGGGTCTGTGATGAGGTGTTTGTTCTTTACCTTAGCTGACTGCCAACTCTGTTTCCAAGAGTCTGGAACAGAGAAGTTCAGTGTAGGCGTAGGAGACCAGATTGGATGACGAGACGTCAAGCGTTGAACAGGGTGGGAGAAGATAACGCGTTTGGCGAAGGACAGCCCCTCAACATTAAGTTGGAGGACTCGAAGAGCAGGGCCAACAGCTTGAAAGCTGTCAGGAGCTGCTTGTTGCTGGCTTTGAAAGTGACTGGGATCCTTGTGGATTCAGTCGGCTAGGAAGGATCGTTAGTTTCCCCAATGAATGGGTACTCATGGGATGCACCACGGGAAGGTCCATCTAATGCATCCCAACAACAACAATAAAACAACAGGACAACAAAAGGGAAAACAAAACAAAACAAAACAATAAAAAGAATGTTCTAGAAGATTCACGAAAACATACAGAAGGGAAGGCAATGATACATTTCTGAAAGGAGTCAAGGTATCAGAGAAGTCTAAATAGAGACTGAATTTGTGATTATGGAGTCATTATTAATTTTGACAAAATGAAATAGGTACAATGTAGCAAGTAAAAATGAAAACAGTTTTTTTTATGCTTTCAGAAATAATAAAAGAGAGTATTTCCATCATCTGATTCAGAAGTCTGTGGGTTTTATCTATTGCCTCTATTTTGGATACAGTGCAAGATTTTCAGTTACCTAATAAGGTGGATTTAGTTCTATATCTTTTTCTTTTTGTTGAACAATGCCCTTTGACTATCTGTGTATAGGTATTTTGACTGATTTAACTTGACAAATTATTTTTCACAATCAGCTCTCATACCTTTGCAGAACTGTTATGGACAAGCTAGATTGTATGGTATGGGCAGGGGTAGATAGCATGATAGTTATGCAAACACTGTCATGCCTGAGGCTCCAAAGTCCCAGCTTCAGTGCCCTGGACTGCCATAAACCAGAGCTGAGCAGTACTCTGGTAAAGGAATAAAAAAAAAAAAAAAAAGATTGTATGGTACTTCATATTCTGGATATGTAGATGAAGCTGGTATCATTTTTAAACTATTATCTTACCACCAGGACTTCACTGGAGCATTGCACCTGCATAATTTAACTGTTCCAGATTTTTTAAAGTCTAACATTCTAGCCACTGTAACCCCTGCTACTGTCACTGCTCTTGAAAGGCATTCAAGCAGCATCTATTCAAAAGAAGCCCATGTTGAGAGAGTAATTTTCCAGTCATGAAACACCAAAGTACCATTCCACCACTCTGAAGGGTTTTTACATGGTACTCCCATGTGTTGACCAGGGTCTTGAACCTCTAGGATCCTCACCCATGGTAAAGTGTACACTCTACCAAATGTGCCATCTCTCAACCTTTGAGTCTGATATTATTAATCATGCATTTCTGTTACAAGATGAAATGTTTTCAAAGTCTGTGGGTGTAGTGGGAAATAATTCAGTTTTGTTACATTTAGAATAAAATAAAAATCTCATTTTTTGAAGTTTCTGAAGGAGTTAGATGACTAGTAAACTCCTTACACTTGCCCAGAGTTCTGGAGAACACAGAGCAAGATAGTTGGGTAGCAAGTATCTCTTTTATCAGTGTGAGAGACTGGGATGAATTGCTTTCACTCCTGAGCAACTGGACTTCTCATGACCAACACCTAGAGTTGAACAAACCTGCGTAGCAATCAATGACATGCCAAAACATTGTTCCTTTGGGAGACAGGGAGAGAACTGTGTACAGCATCCTCAGTTTACCTAGATTAGTTGATTTTATAAATCTTTCCACTGTACACCAGCCCTGGCACAGTGAGAAAAAGGGTGGGAGAGACTAGGACTGTTAGACTATTGGGCTCCTTTGCTATTGACAGAAACATCAGAAATGGGAAGCAGTGAGCACCCAGAACAAAGACTGACTTTCAACATCTGCCTATTGTTCCCACTTTGTACCCCTTTCCTTATTACTGTCTGGGTAATTACAGACCTGCTTTACTGCTTGTGAAGCGACTCCCCTGCAGGTGGGGAGCCAGGGCTTGAACCGGGATCCTTAAGCCAGTCCTTGTGCTTTGCACCACGTGCGCTTAACCCGCTGCTACAGCCCGGCTCCCCGAATATATTTCTTTTAACTAGATCTTCACATGGGACTCCTCATGTACTCCTGATGTTAGATATCACTTCATAGGAGGGACCTTCCCTGCCTACCAGATGTAAAATAATCTTACACCCCAATCCTTCCTATCTTTCTACCCTGATCTAATTTTCTTAAATCATTTTAACCTTCTTAAATCATCTCTTGCTTCCTCTAGACAGTATGCTTCACCACAGCATATGTACTTTCCTCTTTATTCTCTATGCACACATTGGAGCTAAAAAGATTTTATTTACTGAATGAAGGGGTGGTATAATGAAGTTAAGGTCTTCCCAAGCCCTACAGCTGCCTAGACATTGTTAGTGAAAAATTACTCTTTCTAACATGGGCCTCTCTTTAATAGGTGCTTGAATGGCTTTCAAGAGTGGGGAGGTTGCACAATGGCTATGATGTTGGACCTGAAATCATGGAGTTCCAACTTTGATCTCTGTTATCATTTATGCCAAAGTGATAATCTAGTGTGTTCTTTGTCCTTCTCTCTCTCTCTCTCTGTCTCTCTCCCCACCTCATTCGGTAAATATTTTTAGCTGAAGTATTTATTAGCTGAACATTTCTCAATGATTTAGACACCTTTATTATATACTAGGTTTGTATATCTGTGGGTTAACTGCTGGACTCTATTCTGTTCCATTAGTCTGAGTGTCCCTTCCCCCCTAAATCACACAGTTTTTTAAAAAAAAATTTATATTTATTTATTTATTTTCCTTTTTGTTGCCCTTGTTATTTTTTTTACTATTGTAGTTATTATTGTTGTTGTTATTGATGTCGTTGTTGTTAGATAGGACAAAGAGAAGTGAAGAGAGGAGGGGAAGACAGAGGGGGAGAGAAAGATAGACACCTGCAGACCTGCTTCACTGCCTGTGAAGCAACTTCCCTGTAAATGGGGAGCCGGGGGCTCGAACAGGCATCCTTACTCTGGTCTTTGTGCTTTATGCCACATGCGCTTAACCCGCCCAACTCCCAATCACACAGTTTTAATTACTACTGCTTCCTAGTATAAACTACAATGTCAAGGTCATCATATCTCCATATTTTTCTTGGTCATTTGTTTTCAGAAGTACTTTAACTGATGTGTGTGTGTGTGTCTGATTCCATACAATTTTTTGGATAAATTATTCCAAATTCCTTGAAATGTATCATTGAGGACTTTGATAGGGATTGTGTTGCATCTGTAGCTTGCTTTTGGTAGCATGGCCATTTTTATAATATTTATTATTCCAATCTATGAGCAAGGGATGTTCTTCTACTTCTTTGTTGACAAATTTATTTATTGATTAACTTTTCAAAAGTGTAATGATTTCATTCCTAGGTGATTGTGTATTTATAAATTTACTTGAGTAGGGAGGGGGACTTGATGCACACAACATACTTTGGGAATTGCTATTGGAACCACAGAATGGTCTTTGATACAGATTAGGGCTCAGCTCAGTTTTTTTTGTTCTACCACTTACTAGTTATGAGAGCCTAGGAAATAGTATTCTCTGAGGATCAGTTTCTCATTTATAGAAGGGAATAATAACAGTACCTAGTAAAAGTTAGAAATAAAAATATAAAACAACACATTATCTTGCAAATAGGAAGCATTCAACAATCACTATTGGTAGTGTCATTTCATGATGATGCCTTTGACTCTGGGCATATTCTATTTTAGAGCTGTTAACAATATTTTAAGATGTGTCTGCTTTTTCTTTCTGACCCTGAACCCCACTTCAGTTTTCCTTCTTGTTGAAGTGAGGTTTAAGGTCAAAGTCAATACCAGATCATATTATCTTACTTTCTTCCTGATTCTTTTCATTCTCTACCTTGTACAGAACTCATTTGTCTACCATTCCTATGATGGCAGAGATAAGGACAGGTAAACTAATTCATTAGCAAGAGCAGACAGCGCTGCCTGATGCCAGCAGGGTGGTCTGTGTACAGGAGATAGAAAAGTAAGCTTCAGTGCCAGTTCAGCAAAAGGTCACGTTACCTTGTGTGTTGTGCACTATATCCTCTCGGAAAAGAGGCCTTCAAATATCAGCTTTAGAAATTAAAATGATACATGAAGGTTGATGAATAGGGAATGCCTCAAAATAAAAGTTTCCTTTTGTCATTTGTTTACATGAAAATCCTTTCACAAAATTTCTAGATTTGGGATTTAAGTTGGCATTTAATTCTGGGTTACTTGAAAGCCCTTTATTACAGGATTCAAATGCTTTGGATGCAGTTGAATGATCTTCAGAGGTAATCGGAATCTTTTTAAAATAGAGAAGCTACCAATTTGGTATATTTTTGTAACTTTTATTATAAATTCTGTGGATAGGTCTATTGCTAGTTGGTCTTATCTTCTTTTGGGAAATTGTTTTTATGCTGGGAATTGCTAAAGTCAATTGAATATGTAAGGGTGTATACAAATAGCTTTTAACTGCAGTAATACCCTTTTATTATATTGCACAATTATAGTCTTTGAGTGGACTTATACAGAATGTACAATGAAACAATGGAAAGCAGGGAAAGGAACATACGGTTGTTTGAAAGACTATACTTTGTTCTTAGTCTGGAGTTTTTGTTTTTGGTTCATTTTATTTTATTTTAATGTTTATTTATTTCCTTTTTGTTGCCCTTGTTGTTTTTATTGTTGTTATAGTTATTGTTGTTATTGATGTAGTCATTATTGGATAAGACAGAGAGAAATGCTCCCCAACACTTCCTCTCCACTACTCCAACCTTTGGGTCCATGATTGCTCAACAATTTGTTTGGCTTTGTATGTTAACTCTCTTTTCAGCCACCAGGTTCCAGATGCCATCAGGATGCCGGCCAGGCTTCCCTGGACTGAAGACCCCACCAATGTGTCCTGGAGCTCCGTTTCCCCAGAGACCCACCGTACTTGGGAAAGAGAGAGGCAGACTGGGAGTATGGACCGACCAGTCAGCGTCTATTTTCAGCGGGGAAGCAATTACAGAAGCCAGACCTTCCACCTTCTACAACCCACAATGACCCTGGGTCCATGCTCCCAGAGGGATAGAGAATGGGAAAGCTATCAGGGGAGGGGGTGGGATATGGAGACTGGGTGGTGGGCATTGTGCAGAGTTGTACCCCTCCTACCCCATGGTTTTGTTAATTTATCCTTTCTTAAATAAAAAATAATTTAAAAAAGACAGAAATGGAGAGAGGAGGGGAAGACAGAGAGGGGAAAAGAGAGACACCTGCAGACCAACTTCACTGCCTGCCGGTGAAGCGACCCCTGCCCTGCTGGTGGGGAGCCCGGGGCTCTAACTGGGATCCTCACGCGGGTCCTTGAGGTTTCCACCATGTGTGCTTAACCCGCTGGGTTACCGCCTGACTCCGGATTCTTTTTTCTTGTACACCTTCTGCCCTTTCAGATTTCTTTTCCTGATACCTTGCATATCTGGGCAAGTTATTTGTGACTCACATACAGGTGACAGGATTTTTCTCTTTGTCTCTTGCTGATTGTTCTAATTGGAGTTAGAGTAAGTTAATGAAAAATAGTTTTCTAGCTCTTTTTCTTTCTTTTTTTTAATTTATGACTTAATTGGGCTTGCAAAATGATAAATTCCAGGGGTACAGTTTTACACTCCTATTCATATTTCAGATAAACTATGGGGACTGGGTGGTGGTGCACCCAGTAAAGCATATGTGTTAGAGTGCACAAGGACATAGGCTCAAGTCCCTGGTCCCTGTTTACAGGGAGGAAAGTTCCTAAGTGGTGACGAAGTGATGCAGGTGTCTCTCTCCCTCTCCAGCTCCTCCCTCTCAATTTTTCTCTGTTTCTATCCCAAAATAAATACAATAAAGCAAACATACTTATATTTTCAATTCTAAAAATAAAAATGTTAGGAAAAAAAAAAGAACAAGGTGCCAATCAATACGCAAGTCTTTTAACAGATGACTTTGGGCCTGTGTGTGTGTGGGGGGGAGGGTGTAGTGATTTTGTAGTGTTTGCTGATGCTAGGGTGTAAATATGCTTTCCATGGCTGATTGCAATCGATCAGCAGATATTAAAATACAATATAGTATAATAAAATACAATAAAACAATTAGAAGTGATGAGTTTTAAACATATATTTTTTAAGAAAACTATTTTTTAACTGCTGCAAGGTTTATCCCTGAGACTTGTCTGCATAATGAATCTATTCCTCCCAACAGCCATTTTCTTCTTCTTTTTTTCCCTTCATTTGATAGGACAGAGAAAAATTTGAGAGGGGCAGAGGAGATCTGGAGAGCACTGAAACACCGTTCATGATACTTCCTCCCATGAAAGTGGGGCCTTGAACATGGGTCCTTGCATATGGTCACGTGTGTTCAACTGAGTGTACCACCATCTGGCTCCTAGTTATGTTTCTTTCTTTTTTTTTTCAAGTATTTATTTATTTATTCCCTTTTGTTGCCCTTGTTGTTTTTTTATTGTTGTAGTTGTTGTTGTTCTTGATGTCATCGTTGTTGGATAATACAGAGAGAAATGGAGAGAGGAGAGAGAAATGGAGAGAGGGAGGGGAAGACAGAGAGGAGGAGAGAAAGATAAACACCTGCAGACCTGCTTCACCGCCTGTGAAGCGACTCCCCTGCAGGTGGGGAGCCAGGGGCTTGAACCGGGATCCTTAAGCCGGTCCTTGCTTTGCGCCATGTGCGCTTAAACCGCTGTGCTACCACCCGACTCCCTTTTCCTGTATTTTCAATAATCTATGAAAGATATTTAGGATTGCTACACTAGGTTGTTCCTATCTTCTGAAACATTAGGAGGCAAAATATTCAAATGTAATTGTAACCAATGATGTGAAAGTGGAAACAAATTAGCTTTAGAGCCATAAATAAATTTTGGTTATGAGCCTTAGCCATACAGCTCACTAGAGCTGTCATCAAAAGTAATTCACTAACATTTTCTGGCTTGAGTTTTCTAGTCTATAGCACAAAGAGAGTGGGCTAGATGAACATTTAATATCTCATGTTGTCAAAAGTTTTGATTTGCTATTTAGATCCATCATTTCACATATTTACTTAGTATCAACTATATGCATATTTATTATGAACTCAAGGCAGAATTAAGTACAGAGAAACAATGATCATTTTACCAGCATCTAACATTTATGCAGAGTCATCTAATATGCCAGAGACTATTTACATTCTATGTCTGAGGTTCTATGGCTTTAGGAGATCAGGATACATCTTCACAGAATGTTAGAGGGAAAAGAACCAATTCTAAAGGAACAAATAGAACACTTATTCCTAGGAAACGCAAGAGATCGTAACCAGGTAGTAATAAGGAGTAAGGAACAAGCATTTTCTTGCCATGTCCATCAGTTGCTTCACTTTATGTTATAAAAAGCGGGACCTAAAACTATTTTTTCTGATTATAAGGTGAATTATTGTAAAGAATTTAGGAATTCTAAGAAGTATTCATTAAGGAAAAAGTACCATATATCCAATTTAATAGCTTAATTACCTTTACTCAATATATTAGTGCATTTTCCAAAAATTCTTAATAATATCACTTTAATTATTATAAGTTTTTTTGTGTGTAGTTGCATCTTAGCTTGTTTAAATTGTTGATTTTTTTTTTTATCAATCCAAAGAACATTATGATAGCTTCTTTAATATAAAAAGTATACATTGGACATATGTTTTTCAGCTGTTAGATTTTAGTAAGACAATTTTTGCAAGTAATGTACTTCTGACCTTTAATTTATTTGATTTTGCCAAATATTGCTTTGCATTTGCCCAGAGTTTACTCTGTTTCTAGAAATGTGTGAAGAGAAATGGTTTGCCTGAATACTTTGATAAAATATATTTGAACAGGATCTAGCATCACTGTTTTTGGATTATTCAAGTGGACATATGATAAAGTATTAATTAACAACTTTTTACTTTCTTCAGGCAATGTGTAATAGTACAGGGGTTAGGATTCATGTTTAGAATGTACTTAAAAGATTTAGTAAGCTAAAAGATTCAGACTGATTTAGTGTAAACAAGAACATTTGAGAAGGATGTAAAATTGTGAAAACATATATCCTCTCTCCCTTTTTTTCCTGATAACTTTCATTTTCATTAGGAGAGATGACAGCCAGGCATAGTTGAAAAATTCTGACTGTTGAATAAGAATTATGAATGAAAGATGGTGTTGCTGTATTTCACCTATATAGGGAACCAAGATTCTAACTATAACTTGATTAATTGTTAATGAGATATACTAAATTGATCCAACTCTTACTTTTGGGTATTAGATTTATGTCCATTTAAAAACAAAGGCCACTTATGTCTTTAATTGACATCTCTGAGTCAGCATCTGCTTACAAGGAAGTGCTTTAACTATACTGCTTATTGAAATAATGGTTTCCATTAAAAGAGTTGCTGGTTTGTAGCAGGAAGATTGAGAAATTAGAAGACAAAGACTAAATTCTTGTTTTTGCCTCCAGGCAAAAAAGAAGTCTAACAGAAGAGTTTTATCAAGTGTTTCTTTTTTTAAAATCTTATTTATTTATTTTAATCTTTTAAATAATTTTTTATTTATTTTGATCTTATTCATTTATTTGCTATTTATTTACTATTAAATAGAGATAGAAATTGAGAGGGGAGGAGGACAGGGATAGGAAAGAGACAGAGCGACACCTGCAGCCCTACTTTACCCCTCATGAAGCTTTACCCCCTGCAAGACCCAGGAGACCAGGGGCTCTCCCTTGCTCTCTCTAATGTGTCCACTTTACTAGGTGCACCACTGCCTGGCCCCCTATTTTCTTAATACCACAGTTTTTCTTTTTTCCCCTGGAACAAGAGACTAAATGTGTTGATTTTAAACATTCCTTAAAGGTAGCTATGTTATTGAAACATAAATATAATTAGTTCTGGGACAGGAGTAGACAGCATAATGGTTATGCAAAGAGACTCTCATGCCTGAGGTTTCAAAGCATAAAAAAGTCCACATAATTTTTTTAATAACAATGTTTTGTTCAGAACCACAGTGGTTATTTCTCTTGCATTTCTTGGGAACCAAATTTCAGTTTCTAAATTGTTCTTTATTAGTCAGTACAAAACAAAAGCAATTTTTTTTTTTGTTTTTTAGCTACATATGATACTTTTTTTTAGACTTAAGTAGCAGGAATTTTTCTAAATTAACCATGCATGACTTGGCAAGGATTATGTATATTCCATCAAGTTGTAATTGTGAATTTTTATCTTATTGAAGGAATATGGCTGAAAAGCTTTTTAAATTTGTTACAACTAATATTTTCTTATTATGCCAAATTGGATTGTGATAAGCATGTGGTTAATAGAGTTTTATGCATTTTGTATTTTAAGGATGTTTTAATGGCTTGGATTTTTAAAAGCACTGAGTAATCTAAAGTAGGCAGATTTACATAATTGTTTTTTTTTTTGCAACTAGAAATCTGAATGAGTAGAGTGTTCATTCGTTCCCTGAATAGATTTTAAGCTAAGTACTTGGATAATGTGTAAATAGCAGTAGTGCTGGGTAATGTAGCAGCAGCAGTGATGTGAGTATTGTAATGCTAAGTAGGGTCAGGATTAAGGTCAAACAAGTGAGGCATTGTCCTTGCCTGTAAAATTTGAGTGTACCAAAAACAACTCAATAATCAGTACAAGTAATATTCTAATACAGCATTTTTGAAACTAAAAATTAATGTAAAAAAGTCCATAAAGAACAAAATCAGAATTTTTAAAAAAGACAAGATCTGATTCTGCTTTAGTCCTTGGCTTACCTTGCCCTAATTATGACCTTCACTGGGTTCAACATGTTCTTGGGTAAGGATTCATTAAGTCAAGTTTTCCTTGTCTAAAATTGTTGACACTGTGGCCTAGGAGGTGTAGTAGACAAAATACTGGATTTTTCAAGCCCTGAGTTTGAATTCTTGGCATTGCACGTGCCAGAGTAATGCTTTGGTCTCTCTCTCTCTCTCTGTCTGACACACATCCATATATTTAAAACCTTGGTGATACTGATTCTCAGATTTCTTGGTTGAGTTATTAGAATATCCAAACTAACTGAAAAATACATAGAAAAGTCCACTGTGTATAATTTACATGTTATTTACAGAGTTACTTAAAAATATTTTAAACCATTTAGAAAGATCCTTGGCAATCTTTGTCCTCATAAAGTTTGAGGCCCATTTATTTGTTCTTTTTTTTACTTTAGTAGTCAACTAGATAAGGGGATAGGACTTAAATATAGTTTTAAGACTCCTCTTTCACCTCTTCATTCTCTTATCCCTCTTCCTTCTTTTGCTTCTCCTCTTCTCTTTTGCTGGTCATGTTTTAAAAAATAATGTTTTATTGACATTAACAGTACTTAATAAAATTATAGACATTTCAAGTATATAGCATAATTCAACTTCCATGGGACACTACATTATGATTACCACCTAAAGTCTAATTTCTATCCATCACCACACTCTTTCTTTTTTGTTCTTCTATTCAGAGTTTGGTGATTTGTAAAAGACAGAAGAGGAAACCAGAAATCAGTTTCAATTCTTGTAAATGTCTCTGCAAAGTACTCATGGATCTTTGAGGTCTCTCCTTTGCTGAAGCTGTTCACCTACCTGTGATACCTTCTGCATTTCTTCTAAGTTCTAAATACTTTGCATTCCCATCTGACTGTGTCCAGGCCTTCCTATATTCTTTCTGCTTGAAATGTGCTGTCAGTCCTCTTGTAGTAGAGTAACTGCTCTTACCATTCATGTGGTAACATTGCATTTACTTTCCAGACTATTTACTGAGAAATAAAACTTTTTCCATTTATATTATAAATCCTTGTCTAGTTCCACGTTAGCCTGCAAACTTCATTCAGGGTAAACCAAGGATATTGGGCTTGTCTTATTGAGGTGATACCCAAGGCATTTAAGTAAAGAACTTTTACAAATAGTATTTGTACAAATCAGTATTTGCTTTGTGATCAAACAAATGAATGTAAAAGGGCTAGATAAATATTTCTACTTTGCATTCAGTCGTGGAATATTGTTGTTTTCTTCCTAGGTCCAAAGGTCCAAAAGATTGGTGCCATGTGGAAGGCGATTATTTTGCTGATTATGGTTACACTTAGCCCTGGTGGAAATGGGCTATTTCGCTCCATATACAAAAGTGTCAAGGTCTCAGTACCATGTGAGGGAGATGCAGGACACCCATTATTTCTTACTCCTTATATTGATGCTGGGAAAGTCACAGAAGGTAAGTTGAATTAAATGTGAAAGCTACTAATCTTAATGTTTTTTTTGAACAATAATTCCATAGAATTCAAAATACAATTTGGTATTTTACTAAATTGTTTTATTTCAGATATTAATAATTTTGTGTAATTTTTTTGTTTAAATATTTATTATTTATTAATGAAGGAGAGAGGGAGGAGAGAACTCTGGCACATGTGATGCCAGGTGTTGAATTTGGGACCTCATGCTCTTACATCGAACACTGTAACCACCCTAACCACTGAACCATACCTAGGCTATAGAGTTATTATTATTACTAATATTATTATTATTTTCCTCCTTCCTTCTTTCCTTCTCTCCTTCCTTCCTTTCTCTCTTTCATCCTTTCTTTCTCTTTCTCTCTCTTTTTTATTTTTAGCCAGATCAGTGGTCAGCTCTGGCTTATGGTGGTGCAGAGGTTTGAAACTAGGACTTTGGAGCCTCAGGCATGAGAATCTTTTTGCATAACCATCATGTTATCTACCCCCAAGATACTGAGGGTTTCTTTTTTTGTTTGTTTGTTTGTTTCCTGGGTTCTTGCTGGGGCTTGGTGCCTGCATCAGGAATCCACTGCTCCTAGAGGCTATTTTTTCCCCTTTTTGTAATGTGTGTGCTTAACCAGGTGTGCCACCACCTGGCCCCTTTTTTCCATTTTTGTTACCCTTTTATTTTTTTTTTTATCATTGTTGTGGTTATTATTGTTGTTATTGATGTAGTTGTTTTTGGATAGGACAAAGAGAAATGGAGAGAGGAGGGGAAGACAGAGAGAGGGAGAGAAAGATATAGACACCTACCTGCAGACCTGCTTCACTGCTTGTGAAGTGACCCCCTACAGGTGGGGAGCCGGGGCTCAAACCTGGATCCTTATGCCAGTCCTTGTGCTTCCTTCCAGGTGCGCTTAGTATGCTATGCTACTGCCTAACCTCAGGATAGTAAGGATTTGATGCCATATATTAATAGAGTTTTGACCTAAAAAGAGAATGTCAGGGAGGATTATCTGCGTAGGGGAGTTTCTACACTTCAATTTATGCAACTGGTGTTGTGCTTGTCTACAGCCAGACATTTAGTAAAGTCAATATTATACTATGAATTTACTTCACATCAGTTATTGATCTAAAATTTCTGCAGAGACTTAACTTAAGCATCTCAGGAACTACAATTTACAGAAGAAAGATGAAGCAGAGCAAGATTAAGTTAATTGCCAGAATCACATAGATACCAGCTTGAAGCAGCAGGATTCATACTGACATCATGACCTCAGAGTCTGTGCTTAAACTACCTTGCTGGGTCCCTAGAGACAAGTTACTTAAATCTCAGTTTTACCAAGCTGTAAGGATATAACTTGAATCAGATGAGAAGAATGCACATGAAAACTATTTATAATCTGTAAATTGCTCTTTAAAGATGAGATTTCCCAATACATTAGCTCATTTAAGCTCCAGAGGAACCCTGATAAACCTAGTAAAGGATGCATAATTACTGTTTTTGTTTTTATATTTATTATTATTATTATTTTACAAAGCAGTGCTCAGCTGTGGCCTGTGGTGGTGCTGGGGATTGAACCTAGCACTTCAGAGCCTCAGACATGAAAGTCTTCATGCATAACCATTTTGCTGTTTCCCCAACCCACTGTTTCTACTTTATAACTGAGACTCAGAAAAATCCATTATTTAGTGCAGGTCCATTTAAAGGCAGAGATGGGATTTTCAACCCATTTTCTACTGAATATAGAACCCAAGGTCTGAACCACTGTGCTCTGTGACCAGCTGTAGGCTGGGTGGTGGCTTAGATTTAGGTAAATACAATAGTGTGTGTATATATTAAGTCAGGAAAACAAATTAAGCAAAGTCATTAAGTGAAAACTGCCATGGTATGTCTATGCCTTTTATCTTTGAAAAAACAAATAAAAAGAATATAGACAAATTCATCTAAGAGATCATTCAGATCCCTCCTCCCATTCCTGTATTTCTCGCCTACAAGAAATTCACTGATATGGGTATCAGTGGCAGTAAGGAAAAAAATCCCTAGGAAGATTAATTTTATCTTCTGTCCTTCTGAGCCAAGTCTGACAGATCCCCATCTGATAAGTGACAACATTTAAAACGTTAAATCAGATGTAACAATTCTTCTAAAGTCCTTTTACTTAGGCAAAAATCTGGAGCATCTGGGTATTTAAAGGCAGTCCAGACAACATAATTTAGGACAATTTCATTCATCCGCTTTACTGGAAGTTCAGGAAACTCTGGACAGATGGTCATCTTGCTCTCCTAAATCCCTTTTGTTTACCAAGTCTTTCAAAATCTTAGGAATGTGACTCTTAATATGGTAGTGAAACATTTTTGAGTAAACAGTAATTCACAAAAAAACAGACAAAGGATATTTTTATTCTTTTGATCCCCAAGTAACTGGCTTAGTTTTATGTAATTGTAATTGCATGTTTATTTTCTTGGCAGCTCTAATGAATCCTTACACTTTAAAAGAAAAATTTAAAATAGGAGGCAAATTTTAGCATGTTTACAAATGCTACTTTTAAAATCATTTTGACTATTTCACTGCTAGCTCATAATTTATTATCACTTAGGGTTTGATAGTATTAGAAGCTCCAGTCTTTCCAAATGTGAAATACTTCTGGTTAGCTGGTTCAAGCTCTTTTCTGGCCATACTCCAATCTTTTTGAAAGTGTTCAAATTCTAAACACTATAAAAAACAAAGGGGAAGTGAAATCACTTCAAAGAAAAGCTTTCTTTCTTTTTTTTTTTTCTCTTTTTTAAACTGTTTCAAACATTTGTACTGTGAATCATGGTTCCAGAAAGAACGGAACTCCTACACATTGGGAGTTTATTTTTCACATTCCATTAGCAGACTCAGAAAAGGTGAACAGAACATTCAAAAACATTTAAAAAAAAATCATTTCGGTTTTGAAAGAGCTTTTAATCATTTTGCTGTGTTTTAATGAAAATCTAGAATTTGCAATAGGATGAAACATCATCTTTTTTTGTGGGCTAGACTAAAGTTCTTCTAAAAATTTTTGAGATCTGAAGACCTACCTTTGCTAGGAGGTTTTATAGAAATAAGCTAGACCTCCTGCATTATCTCTGTTTGAGTTCATTTATTCACTCTTTCATTCACTCACTAATAGTAATTAACAAGTATGCATTGAAGTTTGTGTGTGTAAGCTAGTATGCTATATACATGGGGTTTACAAAGATAAAGAAAACAACTTGTCAGCTTTCCAGTTCCTTAATGTAAAAGAAAATACAGGAAATCCACTTGGAATAGTACAGGGTAGCAGAGAAACACCTCTGGACTCTTCAGGAAGGGAGCTAGAAGACCTTGTGCTAAGAAACAGAGCAGCCATGCTTTCCCCATTACCATTCCTTTTCATTATATATGTTCTGTTTGTTTGTTTGTTTATTTATTTACTCATATTAAGATTTCTAGTGCAAAGGATTACAGGGATTGAGTTTGGGACTACAGGGTTAAGTGTCCAAAGCTTTATCTACTGTGCCACCTCCTGGGCCTCTGTATATTCTCAGTCTACTTTACTCTTTTTTTTTTTTTCCAGCTCTTTTAGTCCTCTCTTCCCCAGTCACCTCTCTCAGAGACATCTCATTTATGGCCAACCCCTCAGTCTTCATTCTTCTACTCTTCTTTGACAAGCACATTACTGTTTTTAGGGTTTTTTTTTTTTTTGGGGGGGAAGAGTTGTAGGAGGAGCTTTATAGACTTGAAAAAAAATTTTTAAGGTCTCCGCAGCCCTGGAGTATGATCTTCTGATAACTAGTTCAGAGAGAAAACAGAGAAGGGGAAAAGGAAGCGAGGACCCATAGAAGTAAGGGCCAGAGGGTAGGCAGGGCCAGAGTATGCTAAGAGTGCTATCATTATGAGTTTCCTTTGGTCCTCCTAGTAAATTTGGGTACAGGAAACTAGTATTTATATTTTTCATTAAAGGAAAGTGAAGTTCAGAAAATAGAAGTGGTTTCTTAGGGAGTCTGGTCACTCTGCTTATGCAGGTCTTCCCAGTGGAAATCAACGCTCTTCCAATGTGCTGGCCTAGAAAGAACTTTTGGAAACTGTCTGTTGAGGAAAAAAACACCCATGTCCCCTTTGTCCCCTCAGCTCTCAGATTATTTCTGGGAACAGGTGCTTCTAGTCAGCCAATGTTCCCTACAAGTCAGCTTCCTCTCCACAGATTTTACATGTGTGGGCTCTTAGACTTGCCACCTTTTTTTTAAAAAAAAAAAATTTTATTTATTCCTTTTTGTTGCCCTTGTTGTTTTTTATTGTTGTAGTTATTATTGTTGTAATTACTGGTGTTGTCATTGTTGGACTGGACAGAGAGAAATGGAGAGAGGAGGGGAAGACAGAGGGGGAGAGAAAGACAGATACCTATAGACCTGCTTCACCGCCTGTGAAGTGACTCCCCTGCAGGTGGGGAGCTTGGGGCTGGAACCTGGATCCTTACACTGGTCCTTATGTTTCTCACCACCTGCGCTTAACCCGCTGCGCCACCGCCTCATTCCCTGCTTGCCACCTTTTACAGATAAGAAACTGACTCAGAGAGGCCAAAGGGCCCCAGATGGTCACAGTGTTAGAATTATCACAATACAAGGGAAAGAGAACTATGCATTTGGTTTGGCAGATGGGGAGGCAGATCAATTTTTAAAGGTACTGATGGGGCCAGATGGTGGTACACCTGGTTCAATCTCCATAGGGCCATTGTGATCAAAACTGCTTAGTACTAGAACAAAAATACACATACGGACCAATGGAATAGAATTGAGAGCCTACAAACAAGTCCCCACACTTATGGACATCTAATTTTTGAGAAGGGGGGGTCAAATTATTAAATGGAGAAAGGAGAGTCTCTTTAACAAGTGGTGTTGGGAAAACTGAGTTGACATGTGCAAAAGAATGGAACTAAGCCACTTACATTTCACCACACCCAAAGTAAACTCCAAATGGGCCAAAGACTTAGATGTTAGAGCAGAAGCCACTTAGAGGAAAACTATTGGAAGCACTTCTTCCCATCTAAGTTTTTTAAAATATTTATTTGTTTATTTTGTATTTATTCCCTTTTGTTGCCCTTGTTTTATTGCTATAGTTATTATTGTTGTTGTTATTGATGTCGTTGTTGGATAGGACAGAGAGAAATGGAGAGAGAAGGGGAAGACAGAGATGGGGAGAGAAAGACACCTGCAGACCTGCTTCACCACTTGTGAAATGACTCTCCGGCAGGTGGGGAGCCTGGGGCTGGAACCGGGATCCTTATGCTGGTCCTTGGGCTTTGCGCCACATACACTTAACCCGATGTGGGTTAAGCTACTGCCCAACTCCTCACATCTAAGTTTTGTTTTTTTTTTTTGCCTCCAGGGTTATTGCTGGGTCTCAGTGCCTGCACCATGAATCCACTGCTCCTGGAGGCCATTCCCCCCCGCTTTGTTGCCTTGTTGTTATAGCCTTGTGGTTATTATTGTTGTTGTTAATGTCATTCACTGTTGGATAGGACAGAGAGAAATGGAGAGAGGAGGGGAAGACAGAGAGGCGGAGAGAAAGAGAGACACCTGCAGACCTGCTTCACTGCCTGTGAAGCGACTTCCCTGCAGGTGGGGAGCCGGGGGCTTGAACCCGGATCCTTACTCTGGTCCTTGCGCTTTGTGCCACCGGTGCTTAACCCACTGCGCTACTGCCGGACTCCCCGGTGGGGATTTTTCAAGGGTAAAGGAACCCTCCTAAGCTGGTGGTGGCAATATAAATTGGTCCAGCTCCTGTGGAGGGCAGTCTGGATAACTCCCAGAAGGCTAGAAATGGAAACATCCTATGACCTGGCAAATTGTCTCATAGGGAAACCAAATATACTCATCCAAAAGATCTCTGTGTGCCTATTTACATAGCAGCACAACTTGTAATAGCCAAAACCTGGAAGCAACCTAGATGTCCAACAACAACATATGAGTGGTTAAAAATGTTGTGGTATGTATACACAATGGCATCCTATTTAGCTATTAAGAATGAATTCCCCTTCTTCACCGCATCTTGGGTGGAACTTGAAGGTATGTATCATGCTCAGTGAGATAATCCAGAAAGAGACAAATGAGTCAGGATGATCTTGCTCATTTCTCACTCATGGACAGAAGTTGAGAAGTAAGAACAGAAAAGGGAAACACAAAGCAGAACTTGGACTGGATTTGGCATATTGCATCAAATTAAAAGACTCTGGGGTTTGGGTGGAAGCTTTCAGGTCCTGGTGCATGATGGTGGAGGAGGATTTAGGCTGGAGGTGAGTGTGTTTTACAGAAAATTGAGAAATTTTACATGTATCAAAAACTGTATTTACTGAAAGTCATTAATCACTTCATAAGAGACAGATAAGGAGAGAAAGAGAGACCCACAGCACTGACTGATTTCTTATAAAGCTAAAAGCTACAACTGGGGAACGGGGGGTTGAACCGGGTCCTTGAGCATAGTCATGTGTGGATTCTACCCAGTCTGCCACCACACTGCCCCATCTCTTTCTTACTAAATGGATGAGTAATATCGAAAGAAGCTTCTTCACCTAGACTTCTTCACTTCCTCACCACACCTGTTTTCTGTGCCTTTGCCACCCATTTCTAACCACTACTTCCCCTTCCCTCCCTGCCACGGTACACATTCAGATCTTCTCTCTTTCTTAAGGATTTTATTTATTTATTAATGAGAAAGAAGTGGACAATGAAATAACCAGACATCACTCCTGTATATGTGTTGCCTAGGATTGGACTCATGACTTCATCCTTGAGAGTCCAATGCTATATCCACCTCCCGGACCACCAGATCTATTCTCTACTTGTGACGTATTATAGTAAGATGAGTTAAGGAACAAACTGTAACCGGACTGTTAATTTAAATCCCAGAAATAGTTAACTAGACTTGTGACCTTGTTTTTTTTAACCTTTTTTGCACTGTACTTCACTTTCCTCATCTGTAAAGTGGAGATGAGAATTATACCTACAGCATAAAGTTAAGTTCTTGCTTATAAATGTGAACTGTGTATACTAGTCTGAGCAGTCTAAGCTATATGAGCATTTCCTTTCCCCAAACCATGTGCCTTGTTGTCTTGCTATTATAGCAAAATTGGTTGTCCTGTTTTGCTCTGAATAGCTACTAGGCCACCAGTCTTACTCCTTGCCTCTTCCCTCTATCCTTAACTACCTCTGCTTCCTGTCTGCTCAATCCATTCCCCTTAGAGCGGAAGGGACATCCCTATTCTTTATCTCTCTGGGAGTAATTATGGGGTGCAGAAAGTGGAAGTTCCAGTCATTATGGGGTGCAGAAGGTGGAAGGTCTGGCTTCTGTAATTGCTTTCCCACTGAACATGGGCATTGGCAGGTCCATCCATACTCCCAGCCTATCTCTCTCTTTCCCTAGTAGGGAAGCTTTCAAGGGAGGTGATGGGATACGGAGATCTGGTGGTGGGAATTGTGTGGAATTATATCCCTCTTATCCTATGGTCTTGTCAATACTTCTATTTTATAAATAAATTAAAAAAATTTTTTTTTCAAAAAAGGCTGTAGTGAAGGAGTATGACAGTTTGGGGAGGGGGATGGTGGTGTTGACATGCAACATGGGGAAATAACCTAACCTAACCCTGTGAATCTACATTCTTCCAGTAAAATTATTTCAAAAAGAGTTTAAAAAAGAAGGGGCAGACCTTTTGTATTCATGACAGATGGAGCTTGGAGAACACAGGCCTCACCAGGGCTGAGTACTCCACAGTTCTGTCATGTTTCTTGCCCCTCACCCATGTTGAGATCAGGTGACTTCATCTTGTCCTGACCTTCAGGAGACCCAGTGTGAATGAATGCCTTTTAGGATAGAAGCAGAGAGGCAGAGAGAGTGAAAGAGGCTGCATCATTAAAGTTTCCTTGAATGCAGTGGCGACTGGATATGAACAGCTATCTCACACATGGCAAAGTGGCCCCTTGGTTGAATTTGTATGTGGAGCTGAGATGTTGGTGAAATAGTTCACTCGGATAGTGCACTGCTTTGTAATATGCAGAATACAGATTTGAGGCCGGCCCCTCTCTCATTAAAGGAAGTTTTAATGCCGTGGTCTATTTTACTCTGTTTTTGCTCAGTCCCTGTCTGTATCTAAAATAAATGAATGAGTGGACAGTGGAGCTGGAGATATTTAATTTTATTTCCTCTTTAGAAAACGCAGTTTAGGGAGTTGAGTGGTAGCGCAGTGGGTTAAGCGCACGTGGCGCAAAGCACAAAGACTGGCATAAGGATACTGGTTCGAGCCCCGTCACCCCACCTGCAGGGGAATCGCTTCACAGGCAGTGAAGCAGGTCTGCAGGTGTCTATCTTTCTCTCCCCATCTCTGTCTTCCCCTCCTCTCTCCATTTCTCTCTGTCCTATCCAACAACGACGACATCAATAACAACAATAATAACCACAACAATAAAACAAGGAAAAAAAAGAAAATGCAGTTTATATCTTATAAAATTTAGCTTCGAGCTACTCTCTCTCTCTCTGCCATTGCCTTAATTATTAATGCTGATGATGTGAAGTTGGCCATAGCAGATGGGAACTGGCTACAGTGAGTCCCTTTCTTGCCAGTTGCCTTTCTCATCATGCCGTCTCAGAAATGGCCCCTGGGAGAGGTCTGGCTGAGATGGAGATGGCTAACACTGCATTATCTCTCTAATCCTTGGTTAAATTTTTTCCCTCACTAGGGAGACAATTGAGCTTGGTTGCTCCGTTTCCAGGATCTAATGTGAAGAGTTACGCAGGTTACATCACTGTGAATAAAACCTACAACAGCAACCTTTTCTTCTGGTTCTTTCCTGCTCAGGTAAGCCTGCTTGCTGTAGCTGCTCCAAGATAAAGATGCCAGCTTATAAACAAATCTAAAATTTTTAAAAATTATTTTAATCTTTTAAACTTCTTTTTTTTTTTCTGTCTCTAAAAAGAAGTACCAGTAACTTGGTATCTACAGGAAACAAATGTTTGTGGTGAAGGTTGCATTTGTAAAATTCTTTGCAGTTCTATTCAGAATATTAATATTATTACCTTCTTCCTGGGAGTCTTCTTCCTAGATTTTTGTTGTTTTGTCCTAGAAATACCTGGGGCAAGGATGACATGGTCATGTGGGGAGATTCTTGACTCTGACTAGTAATAGCTGTTTAAATTTAGTAAATTGTGGTATTCTATGGCTGCCCTATATACGTTTTTTTTCTTCCTCTTTTGGTGCCAGTTATACATTCATTCTTTTATGAATCCAGTTCCTACTTATTGAGTAGCCATGTGCAGGAGATATGGAAGAGAAAAAGTCAAACTCACTTTTCTTCAGAATAAGGGTTTTTAAATTTTTTTATTAGTGATTTAATAATGATGGGCAAGATTCTGGAAAAGAGGTGTACAATTCCATATAATTCCCACCACCAGAGTTCCATATCCCCTCCCCTCCGTTGGAAGCTTCTCTATTCTTTATCCTTCTGGGAGTATGGACCAAAGATCTCTATGGGGTGCAGAAAGTTCTGACTTCTGTAACTGCTTCTCACTGGACATGGATGTTGACAGGTCGATCCATACCCCCAGCCTGTTTCTATCTTTCCCTAGTGGGGCAGAGTTCTGGGGAGGTTGGTGAGGTTCCAGGTGAAGTCTTTTTTTTTTCTTTAATTTCTTTACTGGGGGGTAATGGTTTGCAGTCCACAGTAAAATATAACAGTTTGTATATGTGTAACATTTCCCAGCTTTCCACATAACAATTTAACCCCAACTAGGTCCTCCTCTGCTATAATGTTCCAGGACCTGAAGCCTTTCCCCAGAATCTTTTACTTTGGTGTAATACACCATTTTTTTTAAATGAGAGATATTTACATAACAAAAGATACAGAGATAGAGAGACCAGAGCACTGTTGAATTTTGGTTTATAGGGGAGTGAACCTTATACTTTAGAGCCTCAGGCATGAAAATCTTTTTGTATCACCATTATACTATCTCTCCAGCCCCCTCAGCTTTTAAGTAATGGATGTGAAAAGATTTGAGAGCTAGGATAAGAGTGTAAATGGAATAGCCAGGGAAAATGGGATAATGGTTATGCAGAGACTCTGAAGCCTGAGACTTCAGAATTCCAAATTTAATCTCTTATACCGTTATAAATGAGAGTTGAGCAGTGCTCTGATAAAAAAAAAAAAAAAGAACAAACGAATAACCCAGGTGGGTGTGGGAATCACCTTCAAACATAGGTGAACATACCCTAGTACTTTACCAACACTAGCTAACCTAGGTGAAGGTCACACAGTTTTTCAGCATGAACAAATCACTTCAGGTTTGTGAATACTGTTGGGGGGATTAGTAGAGGTGCTGAGCGATATAAACAAATGTTATTCCAGCACAAGGTAATTTGTATTTTCATTCCCCAAGTTGGATTTACGTTAGCAACTAGAGAAAACAAAGAAAGAAATGTCCTGGTAGAGGGTAATATTTATATTTACATGTAATTTGCACATAGCAATGTTGCATATGTAACAGTAGGATAAGTTGCTTATCCAGGGGAGTTTTCAAATGAAATTTGCTTATGTTGGTGTACAATTGGGTTGCATTTTCTTGACTTTTTCCTTTCTGCTTTCTCAACCGTGGCCTCTGATACAATTCATATTCTTATTGTAGCTGAGGGAAAGCCTGAAAGAAAGGTTGAGAACTTCAAGATATTTTTTTGGGAATGAATCCAGTGCTGTGCCAACTGACCTGAACCCAGATACTTTTTGGTTGGTCTTATAGTACTCTTCAGGCTGTTACCGACTTTGAGAAGCCATGTCTGAGCCCTTGACAGACTCTCTTATTTCTTCTTCAGTGTTACTGTTGAGTCAGGTTACTGACATGCCATGCCTGGGCACAAAATTGAAGAGACTGAGCATTTTCTGAGCTCTAGCTGGTATCTCCTTCTGGTGGAATTCAAATGAAGCCCGGAAGGTGAGGGAGTCCAGTTTTAAGAGGCCAGTCGACCAGGTCACAGAGCAGAGTTGAGTATGAATCTCCAGAGATAAACAAAAGACTAAAGATATCTACCATGACTGTCTTAAGGAGAAGTAATATAAATTAAGCTGAGAAATATGACCTAGTTCTAACAGGTAGAAACTCATCTCGTGTTCCTAGAAGTTGCATGTATTTTATGCCGTTCAGAAATTGTACTGTAGGGAGCCGGGAGGTGGCACACCAAGGTAGGCACACATGCAGCAAGGACACTTCACAAATTGGGAAGCCTGTCTGCAGGTGTCTTATTTCTCTCTATCTCCTGCTCTCTTTTCAATTTCTCTCTGTCTTATAAAATAAAATAGAAAGAAATGAAAAAAATAAATTATACTATGTATCTGAACTATTGGGCATTACATCTATCAGTGTCATTGAATCTTTATTTTTGTATTAGTTTTTTATTGCAGCTGTACAAGTTACCACAAACTTTGTGGGTTGAAGAAGTAAATGTATTATGTAACAGGTCAGTGGATTAGAAGTCTAACACAAAACTAAATTAAGATATTGGAAGGGCTGTGGTCCTTTTGGAAACTCTAAGGGAGAATTTGTTTCTTTGACTTTTACAATTTCTAGAAGCTGCCTCTCCTCTGTGGCATGGTCCCTTTTTCCACCTTAAAAGTTTGTGTAAGTGCATTGAATTCTTTTCCCATTCCATCACTGTGCCCCTCTCCAAAGTAACACTGCCTTCTCTGATTCTTGTCTTTCAATTTCCTCTTCTACTTTGAAGGAAATATGTACTTAGATTTGGCCCACCTAGATAATCTAGGATAATCTAGGATAGTCTCATTTTGAGGTGAGTTGATAAGTAACCGTCGTTTCATCTGCAACCTTCATCCTCTATTTTATAGCTAAACCTCATATACAGGTGTTTACATTTTTGGAGGCCTTCTTTCTCTTCTACATGGGTCCTTGAAAAAATTAGCTTATAGTAGTTTTTCACATTGATTCTCACGTTTTCTTTTATATAATAAATGATGAAGAAATTCCAAATCACATGGGAGGAAAAACCAGCAAGTTTGTAGAGTGAACCAACGATAGACTCTTGAGAAACCACCACTCCAATTTACAGACCATTAACCTGTTTTCATGTGTCCCTGGTCCTAAAGCAGCCACATATCTTTTACCAGGAGGAAACCTCTAGCCTCACTAAACTCAGATGAAAGCTATATGTTGTCCCATACACTTGGTTTGGATGAAGACTAAAATTGGGGCCCAAAGAGCACAGCCTTGATTGTCCTTTAAATTCTTTCAGAGTGACTTAGTCCTCTCTCCATTTCCTCCTCCCCCCAAAACCAATCCTCCATTGACTTCTGATCCAAATTTGCAAAATTGGGAACTAATGGTGAGGGAAGTGATCAACTGAAAACAAAACAAAGACCCAGTTATTTTTAGGTTGCCTCTCAGGAGCTGAATAGATTTGTCCAGAATGTAGATGAAGCTGTGGGACAGTAAATTTGGTCAATGGTTCTATAGCTTCTTCTGATTGTTTGAATAATAGCTGAGTTGTTGGAGACATTCCTCTCCCCACACTTTAACTAATTGAAGATCAAGTTTTGTATCCCTTGACTAGGTTATATCCTTTTGGGCTCAGTACTACATTAGAGTGTATCCTAAATACAGTTTGTAATCTCAGCGATATAAAAATGCAGCTGCCAGGGAGTCGGGCATTAGCGCAGCGGGTTAAGCACATGTGGTGCAAAGCGCAAGGACCGGCAAAAGGATCCCGGTTCGAGCCCCTGGTTCCCCACCTGCAGGGGAGTAGCTTCACAGGCGGTGAAGCAGGTCTGTAGGTGTCTGTCTTTCTCTCCCCCTCTCTGTCTTCTCCTCCTCTCTCCATTTCTCTCTGTCCTAACAACGACAGCAGCAATAACAACAACAATAATAACTACAACATCAATAAAAAAACCAAACAAGGGTAACAAAAGGGAAAATAAATATAAAAAAAATGATGATAAAAATGCAGCTGCCAAATAGAGAAATGATATACAGATAGATATAGTATTTTATTGAAAATGACAGACTTAAGTTTTAGGAGTTGAGAGAGGTACAGAGATGAAAATACAGACCAATAACAGATGTCATCATGTGACAATTGGGCCCAATTGTTTTAAGACCAGTTTCCCAGGGAGCTTACCTGCAGAGCTAGGTCTCTAGGGAGTCTCTTACCATTTCTGCTGAGCCAATAGAGCTGTACATTATGCAGCAGGCCAGCTTAGATGGAGAAGATAAAAGAATGTGAAGGGGGGAGTCGGGCTGTAGCGCAGCGGGTTAAGCGCAGGTGGCGCAAAGCACAAGGACCGGCATAAGGATCCCGGTTCGAACCCCGGCTCCCCACCTGCAGGGGAGTCGCTTCACAGGCGGTGAAGCAGGTCTGTAGGTGTCTATCTTTCTCTCCTCCTCTCTGTCTTCCTCTCCTCTCTCCATTTCTCTCTGTCCTATCCAACAACAACAACAACAATAATAACTACAACAAAACAACAAGGGCAACAAAAGGGAATAAATAAATAAAATAAAATAAAAAATATTAAAAAAAAAAAAGAATGTGAAGGGGAGAAGATTTGGTCACCTGGATGGAGAGTTCCTTTCATCTGGCAGAAATATTTGTTCTTTGACTATTACAAAGAAGCAGCTGGTGTCAGAAGAGAAATGAGCCCCTACCAAAATAGTGAGTAAACAAAATAAGAGCTTCAGGAAGGATGCCATACTTGTAATATCCTTTGAATATTTAGGGGATGCTGTTTCTCAAATTAGTTTTGTTTTCCTGTTCTCTGTGTGAGTCTCCGCTGTTATTGTATACAAATCAGTACATAATGGATTCCAGAACTTGAAATTGGTATGCCAGGGGGACACAGTCTACAAGAGAAATGAATAGGAAATTGGCATGAGATAAAAAGTATAATGAAACCAATAAAAATGTAACAATTGTAAGAGCTACTGTTAATTGAACATTCATTATATACTAGCCTCATTTTATAAAAGAAGATCACAGAGATTAGTCCCAAGTTACTCAACTAGAAATGGGCATAACTGGAATTTTAAAAGTAGATTTCTGATGAAGAAATCTTTATTCATGACTGTTAAGTTTTGGTTTTGAGGAAAGGTGGTTTGAAAGGCATAAATTCAGTCATTAAAGCTCTGACAGCTCTTGACTTAGTCAAACTTGGATAAAATATTAGCTCCTACTGTGACTTTTGACACATTTCTTAAGTTCTTTGGGCACTGGTTTTAAGTTCAAAATACTCACCAGACAATGGTTTCGAGATTAATAAGGTAATATGGGAAAATGTCAGTAGTAAGTAGACTTACATTGTTATTGTTGCCATCATCATTATCATTTTAGCTTTAATACTATTATTGTACAAGATAAAAGTAATGTAAATTTGAGAGGCTTAAGACCAGAAATAGGGGACAGTTCACAACTGGAAGAACCTGAATGCCAGCCAAAATGGGTATTAATTGCTACTGATTACGGGAAGTACTATGTGAAATTGTGGATTTTTTTTTTTTACATTCAGGAAGATAAAAATCATATTATCAGTAGAAGAAAGATGTTCAGAAGGCCAGGTGGTGGCACACCTGGTTGAGTGCACATGTTCCAATGCATAAGGACCCAGGTTCAAACCCTTAGTCTTCACTGATAGGGGGAAAAACTTCTGACTTGTGAAACAGGGCTGCAGATGTCTCTTTGTCTCTCTCCTCTTGATCTATGCCTTCCCTCTTGATTTCTGGCGGTCTCTACCCAATAAGTAAATAAAGATAGTAAAGAAGAATTTAAAAAAAAAGGAAAGAAAAGGATGTCTAGTCTTCCGGGAGGTTGTATAGTAGGCAAAACATTGTACACTCAATATGAGACTCTGAGTTTAGTCCCCAGCATCACATATACCAAAATAATGCTCTGGTTCTCTTTTTCTACCTTTCTCATTAATAAAACAATTCATTTTAAAAAGAAAAAAATATATTTAGACTTTGTTTTAGAGATAAAGATATATTGGTGACTTGCTAGGCATATTTAGCCAAAGACCTACAGAATATTGTTATTTTTTTAAATGAACATTCTTCCCATTGGAAAAAAAAATAGCCAGTATTTGACTTTGTCTTATAGAAACAAGAATATAGGTAACTTGTTAGATACATCCAGCCCAAACTGGCAGATTATGTCAAGGAGTTAGAATGTGAAATGTTTAGAATTAGGTGTAGGCCCTTTTACTAAGAGCCCCATTTTGCTCCTCTGGCCGAGGAGAATGTTCCCATATCTGCTGACTGAGAAAGATGAGAATGATATTGAGCAATTGCTAGGCGTGGGTAGGATGAGGCATATGTGGCAAGTGGGGTCAACATATGAGGGTGTGCTCCCTTCCTCTTAGAGTCGTGTAGCTGCTAATCTGCTTTAATAAAATACAGGGGAATCAAGAGAGCATAGGATCAGGTTAACATACTGGGTGTGATGTTCCTAGGCCAAAACGAAAAGCAGTCTCTCTGGGAGAGTAAACATGCTCCCAAGGGTCCCTGGAGCCAGTAGGACAACCTACTTTGAGAGTAAAGGAGCAAGAGTTCAGGCTTTTATAGACTTCTGCATGTAGAAAGTATCCTGCCCTCTCTGGATGTCCAGATTCCTTGAGTCACTGTCAAGGTGGTAGAGGAAAGTGATTTCTAGACTTGTGATTACTCACCAACACACTTTGAGCAGCTTTGCAAACATGAAGGATTCCCCACCTCAGTGTCTAACTTCTCTGGCAGAAATTCTGATCCACTGTGTAGAAGACCCGGACACCCAGAGCTTGATTTGAATTTGAGGAGAGAAAACTAGTGGTCAAGGTGCCGAGATTCTAGTTGCAGGTCTTCTGCAATACTGACCAGAACTGGAACTGAACATTTATACTCTCCAGGTTTTAGTTTTCTCATATAAAAATAAAGCTGTACAATTGAGCTGGACCCTCCCTCTTTTTTTTTTTTTTTTTTTTTGGTGCCACTAGGGCTATTGCTAGGGCTCAGTGCTCGTATGATGAATCTACTGATCCCGTGGCTTTTTTTTTTTTAATAGAGAAAGAGATAAATTAAGAGGGAAGCAGGAGATAGAGAGGGAGACATCTTTGGATCTTCTTCACAGCTCTCTACCCTTACCCCCCTCCCCACAAATGGGGACTGGGAAGGATTTGATTTCAGGTCTTTTCACATGGTAATATGTTCATTCTTCCAGGTGTGCCCCCTACACAGATCCCTAGTGGATATTCAAGACCCTTCTCTAGATTTATGTTCTATGAGTCTATGATTTCTGTTGAATTGCCTATATGACATACATGACTAAATGTGCAACTTAAGGATACAAACATTCTAGAGCTCCAAGTCAGTATCTGGCTTGAACAAATGGACCCCTGAATCAGTGGCTTCTGGAAGAACTGTCCTCCAAGGCAGTCCCCAGTGGCCTTTGCTCCTAAGAAATTTCCTTCCATATGGAATCAAGGGTATCCAGGACACTGTAGCAGAGATGATAGTGGGGGACTTCCACAGCTACGCCATAACAGACAGTGCTTCTAATGCCCTAGTCTCTTCAGTCATTTACTTTAAGAGAAGCCAGATCTTTGTTGGAAGGATGCTGACAGTATTATATGGACAACCGTGTATGAAGGGAGAGAGGTGATGACTCCACTCTCCAGTCATCTAACCCAAATCAGACCTTCCGATGACTGTAACCCCTGCTGATATCTTGGCTATAATGTCATGAGAAATCCCGTTCAAATTTTTGACCCACAGGATGTATGAGAGATGTTAAATGACTGTCATTTTCTTACGCTGGTCCTGTGCTTCACGCCATGTGCACTTAACCACTGCACTACTGCCTGACCCCCGACTGTCATTTTCTTAATCCACTAACTTTGGAGGTGTGTTATATATAGTAGATAACTAGTTCAATCTCATGTCATATACTTTTGGGTTGTAGTGGTGCAATCTTATGACACTTAGAACCTTGGAAATACTATGTCATCAGCCAGCCAGCCATCAGTCATCCCTATATATGTCTGTCTCTATGTTATCTCTATACTCTGACTCTACCCTATTTAACCACTTTTTAATTTTCCTTCTCAGCAAGCATATTAAGTTTTGTCAGTAGAGGGTGCTGGAGGGACATTATAGTAGACAGTTGGCTTCTTTCTGTTCCCCTGTCCTATTTTGATTTCTTGTACTCTTCATGCTCAGATAGGTCATTTCTACTTGCCCAAGATTGTTGGCCAGTATGACACCAGTTATCTCAGTGAACTTCTTATTCATCAGTGACCTTCTCCAAAGCGGTCTTGCCCTCTGCCTGGAAGAGTCAAAAGCCCTACCTCATGAGTTTGTCCACCCATAGGCATGTTCCCATAGCCCAGGATAACTACTTTGAAGTTCTCTCTTTATGTATTCATGGCTATCTCCCTGCTATAATGAATACATATTTTAAATACAATTTTACCATTCCTGAGTGAACTCAAGAAACTTCTGTAGAATGTTGGTGCTGGGCCAAAATGAGGATATGGTATAATTTTTACAGTGACTGTATCATTTCTGTCTTCTGATTACATAATTCTTGACACAGCCATATTCTTTTTCTTTTCTTTTTTTTAAATAGAGACAGCCATAAATCAAGAAGGAAGGGGATGATAGAGAGGGACACCTGTAACATTGCTTCACTTGCAAAGCTTTCCCCCTACAGGTGGGGACCAGGGGCTTGAACCTGGGTCCTTGCACATTGTAGCATGTGTGCTCAACCAGGTGTGCCACCACTTGGCGCATATTCTAAATCCTTTTCTCCTATATGGAGATACCAAGGACAGTTTCTTCTAAGCAAGTTATTTGTGTGTGTTGGGAGTGTATATGTAGAATTAAATGTTATTAGGTGCCTAGTTAGTGACTCTAGCCACAAAATCAACTGTTTCTTAAAAAGCAAAACTCTTCTTTGATTAGTGTCATTAGTGTAGCAGATGAAATAACAGCTAACCTGAAATCTGTGTGGCAAAATAGGAGTCCATTCAAACATACATACATGGGGGAATTCAAGACATTTACTTGGGGTGCTAATGGCTACAATTACGATAAAATACATTACTTAAACCAAGCAAAGGATAACCCCCTGCATATAGAAGTACAAAGAGAACCTTAACTAATTTACTAATTGTATTTCTTAAGAGGTGCCATTTGAATAAAAAATAGAAAGGGAGTCAGGCGGTAGCACAGCGGGTTAAGTACACGTGGAGCAAAGCACAAGGACCAGTGTAAGGATCCCAGTTCGAGCCCCCACCTGCAGGGGAGTCACTTCACAGGCTGTGAAGCAAGTCTGCAGGTGTCTATCTTTCTCTCCCTCTCTCTGTCTTCTCCTCTCTCCATTTCTCTCTGTCCTATCCAACAACAATGACATCAGTAACAACAACAATAATAGCTACAACAATAAAACAACAAGGGCAACACAAGAGAATAATAAAAAAAGAGGTGCCATTGATTTGGATCCACTCGTGGCTTAGTCACTGTTTTCTCTTACTAAATACAGTATTCTAAGCTGGGATGGGAGGAAAGAGGTGGCTAGTACATGTGCCCAACTCTGGGCATTGGCCAGAGACCTTGCCCTAATACTGGTAGGCATTCCTAAGATCCCTTAGATTCACTCCAATAAGACCTGGATGTAAAGTAAAATCATGATACTTGAAAGTACTGAGAACAGCAAGATTTTATAGTCTACTTTCCTCCACCCCCAATTATTTAGACTTATAGCTTCAGTGTAAGGCCTGAGTAGAAGGTTATTTCTCCTCATTTATGTAGAAGAGAGACTGAGAGAATGGAACAGGTAGGAGTGGTTTGATGGCGTGAAGGGACAAAAGGTCTCATAGCAGAGAGCAGTCATATCTGGGAAGAAATATTCATATGAAGAACAACAGGGCAGTTTCCTTTTATTAGTGATTTAATATTGGTTTACAAAATTAACCAGGTAACGGGAACAATTCCACACCATTCCCACCACCAGAGCTCTATGTCCCCATTGTCTCTATTGGAAACTTCTAGTGGTTCTTCTAAGGTCACAAATTATCGATTGACTAGTCTTTCTTTCTTTCTTTCTTTCTTTCTTTCTTTCTTTCTTTCTTTCTTTCTTTCTTCCTTCCTTCCTTCCTTCCTTCCTTCCTTCCTTCCTTCCTTCCTTCCTTTCTTTCTTTCTTTCTTTCTTTTTGCCCCCAGGGTTCTTGCTGGGGCTTAAGGGGGAGAGAAAGATAAATACCTGCAGACCTGCTTCACCTCCTGTGAAGCGACTCCCCTGCAGGTGGGGAGCTGGGGACTCGAACCGGGATCCCTACACCAGTCCCTGTGCTTTGTGCCACGTGCGCTTTACCCGCTGTTCTACCACCCGGCCCTCTATTATTTCTATAACAATCTGCATATATGCCTGCCTGTCTGTCTGTCTATCTACCTACCTATCTATTTTTTGCCTGTTTTTTTCCCTATTGTCCTGCCTTCTCTTCCTTTCTAAGTCACACCTATACCTATTAGTACTTCCCAATGTCTTTCCTTTTTTTCATCCCTCCTGGGTCCTGATGGAATTGGGTTTCAGAGCTCTCTAGTCATCTTCCCCTAACATTTCTCCCCTTGTGGGAGTATGGACCATCATTTTTCTTAGGGTGATTAAGGTGGGACATCTGACTTCTGTAATTGCTTCTCTGCTAGATTTGGGCATTGGCAGGTTTATCCTTTGGATTAGGGCTCTGGAGGATTGATGTTCTGTGACATGTTGGTGAGGTCATCAGCCCAGGGAGTTCAGGAAGGAATCACAGTGACATCTAAAATTGATGTCTGAAAGGCAGTTAAGATATGAAGCAGCAGAACAAAATGTTTAATAGACAGGAACCATAAAATAGGAATAGAGCAGGTGAGAATAGGGACTTTAGGGTGGTAAGAAGCTAAGAAGTCTATTTTAGGTATGTTCCTCTGGGTCCATGACTTTAGTAATTTTTGTTTGAGCTAGATAGTTAACATGAAGGTAGACAAAGAATATTGTCTGGAAATATGTAGTCAGAGTTGAGACTAGGACTACAAAACTGGATTAGAGCAGAGAGTAGCTTCCAAACCTAAAGACAATATATAAATACAATGAACTGTTTACCACATCAGTTTGACCCAGGGCCTATGTATATTCTTATTTAGTAACAGAGCAGGTTTCTTTTTCTTTTTAATGCTCTTTATTTATGGTTTGGATAGAGATAGCCAGAAATAAAGAGGGAAGGGAGAAATAGAGAGGAAGAGCACTGCTTCACCACTCACAAAGCTTTCCCCCTAAATATGGGGACTGGGGGCTCAAACCCTCGTCCTTGCACTTTGTAACATATGCACTCAACCAGGTGCACCACCACCCAGACCCCAAAACTGCTTATTTTACAAAGAGACAAAAGGATATCCCAAGTTTTCCAGTATGGTTATAGAAGATGTCAGTGTGATTGTAGGATGCTTGGTTTGAAGGTTGAATTTAGAAAGATTCTATTTTTGTTCTCAAGATGTAAAGGTGGTAGTGGTAGGGAGATCCAGAAAACAGAGTAGAAGAGAAGAAGGAGAAGGTTCTCTCTGGCAAGAATAAATTCAGACTGGAAAGAGTTGGGTGGACATAGATAGTGAAGCCAAGTTGGAGAGGAGAGGAAGGCCCTACTTTCAACATGAAGATGATCTATTATCGAGGGATCACGTAGGGATCTTGGCATCTTCTTGGAGAGACTTTTTAAAGAAATTTTTATTTATAAAATGGAAATATTGACAAGATTATAGGATAAGAGGGGTACAATTCCACACAATACCCACCCCCAGAGCTCCCTATGCAATCCCCTCCCTTGATAGTTTCCCTATTCTTTATACCTCTGGGAGTATGGACCCAGGGTCATTGTGGGTGCAGAAGGTGGAAGGTCCGGCTTCTGTAATTGCTTCCCCGCTGAACATAGGTATTGACAGGTCGATCCATACTCCCAGCCTTTCTCTCTCTTTCCCTAGTGGGGCAGAGCTTGGGAGAAGTAGCACTCCAGGACACAGTGGTGGGGTCGTCTGCAACAGCATAGTTTTTAATACTAGTTTAGTTCCATAAATTTTCTCATGCAGCATATCTTCTGTACCATCTTCTTTGCTCTTTTTGAAATAAGGAAGAAACTGAGTATTTCTCAGAGTCCACAGGCAGAGCCACTACACCAGCCCAATTTTGGAACAAATACCAAAGAGCAGTCCGGTTTATGAATTGGCCACCAGAGGTCACCAGAAGAATTGAAAGGACTTCTGAGGCAAAGCCATTGTTGCTTTTTTGTTCTGAACAACAGAGTTAAGTACCTCTTCTGTTGTTAGAGACACTTCTTAGGTCAATATTTAGCTTTCCTTTATGCCTCCTTTAATATTAAAATGTCTTTGTTCCTTTTTAATCATCAGTTCTTGCAATACTATTCTGACTTGTATGTCATTAACAAAGTCCTTTTTTTTCCTTTTGATTCTATCTTTTTTTCAATTTATAAAATAAAAAATAACAACAAGACCACAGGATAAGAAGGGTACAGTTATACACAATTCCATACACACCACTGGAGTTCAACATCCCATTCCCTCCCTTGAAAGCTTTCCTATTCTTTATCCCTCTGGGAGCACGAACCCAGGGTCATTATGGGGTGCAGGAGGTGGGAGGTCTGACTTCTGTAATTGCTTCTTCACTGAACATGGGCATTGGCAGGTGGATCCATACTCCCAGCCTGTCCCTATCTTTCCCTAGTGGGTCAGGGCTTAGAAGAGGTTGGGGTCCAGAGTACATTGGTGAGGTATTCTGTCTGGAGAAGTCAGGTTGGCATCATGGTAGCACCTGCAACTTGGTGGCTGAAAAAGCATTAAGATATAAAGCAGAACAGGGGGCTGGGCGGTGGTGCAAGGGTTAAACACACATGGCACAAAGCACAAGATATAAAGCAGAACAAATTGTTTAATAGTCAGGAACCTAAAGGCAAGAATATAGCAGATGAGATTTAGGGTTTCTGTTGTTAAAATTTCGGGATGGCTCCAGCTAGCTTCACGGCGGGGTAACAGAGACGCGGAGACAACGGCTGGGCAGGGAAGCTGTATTTCTTTATTCAGGAACAACGATTCACAAACTAAGACAAACTAATCACCAAACAGAACTCTGCTCTCTTTGCGGCGGCGCAAGCACTCTTTCTCTTACTCTGGAACTCAGGAACCCAGGAACTCTGTCTCTCTGGCACTCTCTCTTACTCTGTAACCCTGAAACTCTCGAACTCAGGAACTCTCTTTTCTCTCGAACTCAGGAACTCAGGAACTCTGTCTCTCTGGCACTCTCTCTTACTCTGTAACCCTGAAACTCTCGAACTCAGGAACTCAGGAACTCTGGCACTCTCGAACTCAGGAACCCTCTCTCTTACTCTCGAACTCTGAAACTCTCGCACTCTCGCACTCTCGAACTCCGGAACTCAGGAACTCTGTCACTGGGGAACTCAGGAACTCTCGGACTCAGGAAATCAGGAACTCTGGCTAACTCTGGCACTCTCGAACTCCGGAACTCTCTCCCAGGGTCCCTTGGGGCGGGGCCAAGCAGGCCCGCGAAATTAACAGGACTCATCCAATTCTCTTGGAGGGGGAGGGCTAGAACAAGCCAATGTAAAGCATACGACAGGTTTCCATTTTGGAAAAAGCTAGTAGGCCTATTTTAGATATATTCCAGGGGGTCTACAACTTGACTAATTTTTGCCTGAACATGACAGCTAACAGAGTCTTTCCTTTTTAATTAAGCATATAAATCCTTCTTCTCCTTCTCCTTCTCCTTCCTCTTTCTCCTCCTTCTTTTTTTCCTCTTCTATTAGGCTTCACTGTTCCAAGCTGATGTTATTTAGATGAAGAGAGAGAAATGGGAAAAGAGGGAGAGGGAGAGGGAGAGGGAGAGGGAGAGGGAGAGGGAGAGGGAGAGGGAGAGGGAGAGAGAGAGAGAAGAGGAGAGGAGAGGAGAGAAGAGCAAGGAAGGGGCGGTGAGAAGAGAGGAGGGAAAGGGAGGGGAAAAGAGGGGAGGGGAGAAGAAAGGAAGGAAGGGGAGGGAAGAGAGGGGAGGGAGGAGAAAGGAAAGAAGGGGAGGGAAAGAGAGGGGAGGGAGGAGAAAGGAAAGAAGGGGAGGGAAAGAGAGGGGAGGGAGGAGAAAGGAAGGAAGGGGAGGGAAAGAAAGGAAGGAAGGGGAGGGGAAGAGAAAGGAGGGAAGGGGAGAAGAAAGGAGGGAAGGGGAGGGGAAGAGAGGAAAGGAAAGGGAAGGGAAGGGAAGGGAAGGGAAGGGAAGGGAAGGGAAGGGAAGGGAAGGGAAGGGAAGGGAAGGGAAGATAAGATATACCACAGCACTAAACTTTCTTCAGTGCAGTGGGGTCAGGCTTGTATCTGATTCATGTGCTTGGCAATGAAGTGCACTACCCATGAGTTATTTTGGAAGTCAAAGTATATGAATTCTTGTTATCACTGCCTCATTAGAGACCTTCTGTAGACATTCAATCTAATGTATCCATAAATATCATCATTAACTTACCACCTTTCTTCCCACCTCACCAAAAAGATAATTTGAAATAATGCTTAAAATAGATATGTTGGGAAAGGCTCTAAGTTCTCTACATCTATTAACTCTTTGAATCTGCCAATACTTTTCTGTGACAGACATTGATTGCTATTACCATTGTTTTAAAGCAGGGGATGCTGAAAGATAGACAAATTTAGTAACACACCCAAGGTCACGGAGAGCTATGCAATTGAATAGTTGTAGAGGACAGTGGTGGCAGTTTGACTTCCAGAATTCATGCCCATAACCATTAAATCTCTGATGCATGCATCAGTGGGAGATAGCCTTCCATTCAGCCCTGGAGCAGTTCCTGTTTGCTGTTGTTGTTAAGTGTTTAATTTATTTATATTTTGAGATCAGTTCATAGAGTTTCACACTCTTTGGCAAAATGATCTACTGACTGACATTCAGATGCCCGTAGCACATATACCAGTGTAGCCAAGTTAAAAAAAAAAAAACCTAAAGAGGGAAGGTAGAAGGGTTTCAGAGGATGAAGGCGACCCAGTTAAAAATGGAGTAAGGGAGGAGCTGGGTAGTGGCACCCCTAGTTGAACATGCATATTACAATGCACAAGGACCCAGATTTGAACCCACCCCTCCGTTATCCACCTGCAGGGGGAAAGCTTTGTGAGTGGTGAAGCAGAGCTGCAGGTCTCTCTCTCTCTCTCTCTCTCTCTCTCTCTCTCTTCCCTTCCCTTTCAATTTCTGGCTATCTCTATTTAAAAAATAAAGATTAAAAATAAAGAATGGAAGAAGGAAGACTTAATTTGGGAGTGGGAGTGGTGTTTAAACACCTAATATAGGAATATAAGCAACTGTGCTTACATGACAAGTGTATTATACACCCATTATTTTTACCAATAAAGTGGATTTTTAATATTTATTTATTCCCGTTTGATGCCCTTGTTGTTTTCTTGTTGTAGTTATTATTGTTGTTATTGATGTGATTGTTGTTGAGTAGGACAGACAGAAATGGAGATACAGAGAGGGGAAGAGAAGATAGACACCTGCAGACCTGCTTCACCACTTGTGAAGTGACTCCCCTGCAGGTGGGGAGTCAGGGGTTCGAACCGGGATCCTTAATGCTGGTCCTTGCGCTTTGCACCACCCGCTTAACCCACTGTGCTACCACCCAACTCCCAATAAAGTGTTTTTTAAAAGTAAAAAGGAGATTAAGGAAAAATCCTTTTTATAATATAAGACATGTTAAAGAAAAACTTAAACAACAATCAAATAAATGTAGTTTTTGTTTTTCCATACTCTCTTGAATTATAGCTTCAAACTAATAAATATTCTTAATGTCCTGAATTTTACAACACTGTAAATGAAATTTAGCTGTTACTCCTTCATTTACTTCCAAGTTTTGCAATGTGGTTTTGTTCAGAATGCCTTCAAGTGGGGGGCAGAGTGGGAGGAGGACTGCATTCATCAACCCAGAGCCAAATATGTCACCGTATGAATTACCATCTATCTACTCCATGCCATTATTGTTGACATAATTGTTGTTATATATCATAACATCATGTTGTTGTGTCACAAACATCTGTGCTCTATAACATGATTAACTCTTGAGCTTATAGCATTGAACATGAAAACCTTTACTTTCTAAGCTCCAAATTTTGTGGTTATTTA
>NC_080169.1:22169727-22247227 GCF_950295315.1 Erinaceus europaeus
CATCTCAGTTTCTCTCTGTCTCTATTCAATAAGTAAATAAACAAATAAGATAAACTATATAGAAAGTAAAAATGACTCTTTAGGAAGCTGGCAGATAGTTCACTTGGTGAAGTGCATACTTTATCATGAGCAAGCACCCGGGCTTGAGGCCCTGGCCACCGCATGGTGGGAGCCCTATGCAAAGGGGAAAGCTCTATGAGTGGTAGTGTCATGTGTCTCTTGTCTGTCTCACCCACTCTGTCTCTCATCCTCTAGCTGGAAGTGTTGGAATCACATAAGCATGAATCCCCAGCAGAACTCTGGTAGAATAAGAAGATAAATTATGTACAGAAAGACATTTTTTTTAAAGAAATGACTTTCATTTTAATTTTCCCCATGCTAACTTATGAGAAGTCTCTAGTTTTTAAAATTCTTTGTGGACATTATCGAGTGAAGACCTGACTAGGGAGAATGCCAACTAAGGGAATGGAAGAAAGGAAGTATGGAAAACACCAAATGTTTACTTAAAACCATTTGATAAACGAGTTTAGTATTTAGTCTTAGTATTTACCTCATATAAATAGCTCACATTTGTAGAACATTCACATGTGTATATGTAGAACCTGGATGACACTCACTGGACTTTATGAAAGTCTATTTCTTTATAACAAATGCTTACTTATATTGGATAGAAACAGATAAAAATTGCAAGGGAAATGAGAGATAGGAGGAGAGAGAGAGAAAGAAAGAGAGAGAGACCTGCAGCACTGTTTTTATCACTTGTGAAGATTCTCTTTATAAGTGGGACTAGGCACTTGAACCTGGGTGCTTATGCATGGTAACACATGTGCTCAACCAAGTACACCACTGCCTAGTCCTGAAAAATCTATTTCTTATAGGGACTCTGATACACTGCGGGTGAGAATGCAAACTGGTATAACCCCTTTGGTAGTCCTTAAACAAATGAAAATGGAATTACCTTATGACCCTGAAATATCACTCTTAGGCATTTATCCAGAAGGCAGACATAAACTATTTTAAAGGGACATATGCACCCTCATGTTCATAGTTGCATTATTTACGATAGCCAAAGATTGGCAACAACCTGAATGCACATCGAAAGATAACTGAATAAAAAAAATTGTGGCATATATACTCCATGGAATATTACTCTGCAATCAAAAAAGATGATTGTGTCTTTTGAGACACAGTGGATGGAACTAGAGGTGATTATGCTTAGGGAAAGAAATAAAGAAGTGAAAGACAAATACTGAATGGTTTTCACTGATGTGGAATCTAGAAAACGTACATACTTGCAAAAATTTTTGATGTTTATCTTTGGGGGGGTGGGAGGGTGGGGGCATAGAATTTTGGTGGTAGATGTGGTATGAAACTATGTACTATAGTCTTACAATCTTATAACACACTATTCATCATAAATAAAGAATGAAAACTATCAAAAAAGAAAATCTATAACTTTATTCCTACCAATAACTAGCAACCATTAGCTCCATTACTGTTATTGATTTTCATTTTTTGCCTAGGGAAACCAAGATACAGAGAGCTTAGGCACATAGCCCACAGTCACACAGCTGGTGGGTAATAAAACCACTGGATTTGATTTCAGTTTGAGCAAGAGGACAGGCTTCTTCACAGATTTAGCCGTTATGTCCTGCTTACTCTTGGAGCTACAGTCCTGCCTAATGAGGTTCATAGTCTGACTCTGAGTTCCCTGCTTGTCTACTTCTTTCTTTATATTTGTGTGTACTTCCCATGCTTTTACTATGTGTTGCACATTGTTCTAAGGGCTTTATAAATTTTATCTCATTTACTGGCTTTCAGGCTTTTCTGCAGCTCATGATTGCTATTACCCTCACCTCTCTTTCATAACTCCACACCCAATCCTTTTCCAGAGCTGCTAAGGAAGGTATTTACCATTCATATTAGATTTTTTGTTGACCAGAGAAATCCCTCTGCCATTTCTGTGTTCACAGTGGTTAGGATCTTATTATCAGTTTTTCCTCCAGTGTTTTTTTTTTTTTTCTTTTCCTATTTTATTGAATTGGACAGAGAGAAATTGAGAGGAAAGGGGAAGATAGAGAGTGGAGAGAAAGACTTCTGCAGACTTGCTTCACTGCATGTGAAGCAAACCCCCTGCAAGTGGGCCTCCAGTGTTTTTGTATTTTCATCTTCAATCACCTGCTTTTTGGGAAAGTAGTGACAGGATCCTTAGCCCTCATTCTTCCCTACTTTTCAGCATATTCCTATTCCTGCATGTATACCTCTTTCTAATCTAGACCCTGGTACGATGCCCTTCCAAGCACTAAGTCTAGCCTAACTGAGCCACTAGATTCCTTCCAGATCATCTGCTCTTGGACTGATCTTGCCTTCTGCCCAGTTTTCTCACATCATGCAGGCAAATGAGGACAGTCTACTTAGAATTTATAATGAAATGCTGATTTCTCTCTGTATGGCTGGACTCAGTGAAAAGTTGCACGTTGGTTAAGCTCAAGTGGCACAAAGTGCAAGGACCGGCATAAAGATCCCGGTTCCAGCCCCTGGCTCCCCACCTGCAGGGGAGTCGCTTCACAAGTGGTGAAGCAGGTGTCTATCCTTCTCTTCCTCTCTCTGTCTTCCCCTCCTCTCTCTATTTCGCTCCGTCCTATCCAACAATAATGACATCAATAACAACAACAACAACAATAATAACTATAACAATAAAAAACAACAACAAGGCAACAAAAGGGAATAATAAATAAATAAATATAAAAAGAAAAGAAAAGTTGCAGGATATAGTTCTGGGCTGAAGCAACATGATCTTTGTTTGCAGACCCTGGCTGACTGCACATCAAATGAGCCTTAACATCAAATGAGGGTTCACTGATTTGGAATCTTCTGGAAGCCCAGGGGAGGAGCTTCTTTTAGATTGTTTTGGGATTTTCACTGAAGAGTTGGTGATCTCACTTTTCTTTCTTATGTGATTTGCTTTTTTTCCACCAGAATTATCACTTGTGCTCAGTGCCTGCACCATGATTTTACCACTCCCAGTGGCTTTTTCCCCTTCTTTCCTTTCCTCCCATACCCCACTGTTGTTTTCACCTGGCTGGCTTCATGGGCAGGTAACAGATGACCAGAAACACACGGCTGAGCTGAGAACGCAGTTTAATCTTTATTCACTAGCGGGCAAACAGTCCAACTCCTAATCACCACACAATGTGCTCCTCCATCTTTCTCCTCCGGTGGCAGCATCAGGAACTCAGGAAGTAGGTAGGGTAGGGGGCGGGGAGAAGGGAGAAGCGTGAAACTAGCAAGGGCTAAACCAAATCTCCCGGAGGCAGGGGGAGTGAGACCAAACCAATGTAACAGAAAAGACCATGTAAATAGACCACAATGGCAAGCAATGTAACAGAAGCAGAACTAGATCCCAGAAGCAGAACTAGAAGCATACCAACACCCCACCCTTTCTTTCCTCCCTTCCTTTATCCCCCCCCCCCCACTGTTTACAAAACTTCCCTCATGCAGGGGGTGGTGGAAGGATTGTGAACCTAGACTTTATACATGACAGTGTGTGCACTCTACCAGGTGTGCCAATTACATGGTTCTTATCTTTTGTGTGTATGTGCGATTCTTATCTTTCTGGAAGATTTCCTCTGCCAGTTTGGTCTCCTCTGCACCATAGTGCCCTGACTTTGGTTTGACTTGATCTTTCTCAATTGTCAGGTTTCAATTCAACTCTCAGGATTTCCCTGATCCTTTTTCATGATTACTTTGTGTAAAGAACGTGCCTTTTTCCTCAACACCCAGTCACTCTCAATCTCACCCCTATTTTCTTTTCAAGCTCCTTAACATTGTGTTTATTTCTTTACTTTTCTACTTCTTGTTGATAATCATGAAGATATAAGTCCCAAGACAAAGAATTAACTTTCCACTTACTGCTCTGCTACTCTTGGTCTGGTGTTCAAAACATCTGACATCAGTGTTATTGAATGAAGGAATTAAATGATGTTCTGTCACTGATGCAGTGATATTGACAATACTGCTAGTCTCTAAGTTTCAGCATCTCAGTCCTGCCACTGGCCTTTTCTTATTTATGTAACCTGTATCTACAAAGTGTGGATCTTTCAGCTCTTTATGTAGAATTTTACTGCTATGTTTGAATGGGCCAGGTGACTCGAGTCCTGACTGGTGTTCTCATTTTCCATGTGTTACATGAAATTTCTGTTGTTTCTGTGAACATCTTCTTCATGATCAAAACCAATACAACAGTTTAGGTTCTCAGTAAAGGGTGTAAACAAGCACTAAGGAGGGTAGACTTTTCATTGTGCTTCTGTTGGGACTATGTAGGTCAAAAGGGGAAAATCTCCCCAAAGTTTAAACAATTAAAATTAAAACCATGCCTTGCGCAGTATTCTTGGTACCTAGGAATATATAGAAGCAGGAAGTCTACATTTAGTGGGATTTCTGGCTATTGATATGAAAGTGCTTTCTGTGTACAAGGTATCTACCAGCATGTGAGCCAAACACTAATTAAAATGGTAAGAGATAGACAGTAGACTTTGCTCATCATGGAGAGTGGTCCTTGAGAGTCTGGGAAGGTTTAGTAAAGAGCCTGTAAAACAGGATTTGGGTTGGTTCTTTTGGGTGGGTTCTGCAGCTAGTGCTCTCCATGGACTTTGATTTTTCTGTTTTCTTCAGGTACAGCCATCAGATGCCCCAGTAGTTCTCTGGCTGCAGGGTGGGCCAGGTGGCTCTTCCTTATTTGGACTCTTTGTGGAGAATGGACCTTATTTTGTCACGAGTAACCTGACCGGTAAGTCCTGCTTGTACTCTATCTTTATAGGGAGAATTATTCAGGTGAATTTTCCATCTGCTCCAGAAATATTCTACCACTAGGAATAGATTAACAGTTCCAGGTTATAAAAACATACTTTTTTGGCAGTCTGTCCAAGAAGGATAAATGTTCTTACTGAGCTGACCTCTCCCTTGAAATTTGGGTGAAAGGTTGTCAGTGATTTTCTCCAGTCTGCTGTTGACTCAAGCACTCTCTACTTGTAAAAACAGTTGGTATTTATTACTATTTGGGAGAGCTCTCTTGCATGGGAGTAGTGGGTGGAATTATATCTTTTGTTATTTACATAGACTGGACACCATGTGATTCAGTCACATAAGCAGTCAAATGTCTTGGATGTAAGGTAATGAGGAGGGGAATCTGGGATGAAAGAAGAAATAAAGAGAAAACTACATCTGGCCATAACCCAAGTTTATCTTTACCTCACTTTTGAGGGAGGTTGTTGGTCTGCCTCTTTTTTTCTCTTTTTCCTCCAGGGTTATTGCTGGGCTCAGTGCCTGCACCATGCATCCACTGCTCCTGGAGGCCACTTTCCCCCCTTTTGTAGCCCTTGTTGTTGTAGCCTCGTTGTGGTTATTATTATTGCCATTGCTGATGTTGTTCATTGTTGGATAGGACAGAGAGAAATGGAGAGAGGAGGGGAAGACAGAGAGGGGGAGAGAAAGATAGACACCTGCATCATGCTTCACCTCCTGTGAAATGACTCCCCTGCAGGTGGGGAGCCGGGGGCTCGAACCGGGAACCTTATGCCGGTCCTGTGCTTTGCGCCACATGCGCTTAACCCACTGCGCCACCGCCCGACCCCCGTTGGTCTGCTTCTGAGACCCCTTCTGTTGCATTGCTTAACTCTGTAGTATATTTACATAATCATTGTTTTGAGACCTGCACTGGTTTAATCCCCACTGATTCACTGATTCGGGCGCTTTTTCCTTCTCCCCACCCCCTATCCTTCGTACATCCTCTTCTGACCTGACACTTCCACCTCAGGAGATATATACAGGACAGGTTGTGATTAGAGATAGATCGAACTGCATTCCCGCTCAATAAAGATTGAACTGTGTTCCCAGCTCAGCCATGAGTCCCTGGTCGTCTCTCTCCCGCCCGTGAAGCTAGCTCAGTGTCTGGTACCCCAAACTGGGACCGGCAGGAGGTGGAGTGAAGCAGGAGATAATTCACTTTTCCTGGGACAAAATTTGGAGGAGAAATCAAATTTTCACTCAGAATAGAGGATTTCATGCTAGTTCTATTGAAGTTTTTGCTCTCTTCATTGCTGGATGGGAGGAGGAAGAGGCTTCAAAAAGGCCAGATGTTAAGATGGGTCATTGGAATGGAGAGATGGGCTTATCAAATTGGTGGTTAGTGGGGGGGAGGTTGTTAAATAAACTTTTTTGTTTGTTTCCATATTTCATCTTAGACTTCTAACTTTCTTGGGTCAAAGTAAAGGAAAGGTGAGGAGAAAGAAAAAATATTGATGTCTGTCCCCACTGTGTCTGAGGGATACCAAGAGTTGGTTGACACAGAGAAGACAGGTGGTGGGCTTATTAGACTCCTGACCAGACCTAGATTTTAAATGAGAAGTTTTGTTACCAGTCCAGCCTCAAACCTTTTTTTTCTCTTTTGATAGTGCGTGCCAGAGACTTTCCTTGGACCAATACACTTTCCATGCTTTATATTGACAATCCAGTGAGTATCCAGTGACTCTATGAAATGTCAATGGTATCTTTGTTCTTTTTATTAAGTGTACTTGAAAATTAAGATTTTAGCTTCTTCCATTTTTATACTAGAATTTAGTTTATAAAAAAAAAACACATTTTGAGATTTAACCTTCCTAACTTGTATCATTATAACTCAGTTTAGTATTTTTGCCAATTTTTTTCTTTTATTCTTAATTTTATGAACTGTTCTGTCCATCCCTGTATCATCCAGGATGAGGGATAAGCCTCTCTTCACTGATGCAATGGATTGCCCCTATCATCTGTCACTATGTGGATCTCTCACACAGGTTGATGTTGAAAAATTCTCAGTGGTTTCTTTTGTTTTATAGTTCAGTTGCCTATGAGCCTTTAAGGGGTAATGGATGCTTATTTTAAAAGAAATCATTAGGGTGGTGAATAGTTCACTTGTATCGTGTACTTCTTTGTCCTGTGCACAGCTCAGTTCTGAGCCCAGCCATAGCCTCCACTGAATTGAAGGAAGCTTTAATACAGTGGTCTCACCCTTTCTCTCAGCCTGTCTACATATCTCTTTCTAAGAAAAGAGAAAATGAAAAACTTAATTCTTATTTTCAACCAAAGCACTACTTGGCTCTGGCTGGCTATAGGTGGTGCTAGGTATATAACCTGGCACCTCTTGTTTACAAATCCTGTGTGTTATGCCTTCAAAGTCTCTATCTATATAAGGCAAAATAGTTTAATGTGCACACTTATTTCAAATAAGTAAATGAAAACACACACACACACACACACCCCTTCATGTGTAGTCTAGAGAGTTCCTTCCTGGTAGCACAAATAATGCACACCCCAGGTTTCAGAGAGGAAACCACTGTAGAGCTTTTCAAGCTCTAGCAAAGGCCAAGAAAGGTGAATTCCTCATCTTTAAATCAACATCTGGCAGAGTCCCCACTGTGGAATCTGGACAACTCTGCCTCTGACCCTAGGGCAAAGCTTTTGTTCTGATACTTTATTTGCACTGGGAGGAGGTGAGGGGGAAAATTGATGAAATGCAGTGTCCTCCTGTGAAAATTGCTGATGGATGTGGTGATGGCAAAAATTCAAGGGCAGAGGCTTGGCCTTTGGAATAAGGCAAACTTTTTCCAGTGTGAGATTTTTCTGTGGGACTCTTTGCATATATGTTTTTCTTTCTTTATTTTTCTTTAAATATTTATTTACTTTTGTTGCCATTGTTGTTTTTATTGTTGTTGTAGTTATTGTTGTTGATGCCGTCGTCATTGTTGGATAGGACAGAGAGAAATGGAGAGAGGAGGGGAAGACAGAGAGGGGGAGAGAAAGATAGACACCCACAGACCTCCTTCACCACCTGTGGAGCGACTCCCCTACAGGTGGGGAGCCGGGGGCTTGAACCCGGATCCTTACACTGGTCCTTGCGCTTTGCGCCACATGCGCTTAACCAGCTGTGCTACCGCCCGACTCCCGAGTATATGTTTTTCTGTGCTTATATCTTCCTCCTCATTTTACCTTCAGGTCGGCACAGGCTTCAGTTTCACTGATGATTCCCATGGATATGCAGTCAATGAGGATGATGTTGCAGAGAATTTGTACAGGTAACAGGCCCTGGATCTCCTCTTGCCTCCTTCAGAACAAACATTTCTCTATTTGAATAGGAAAATTCTTGTAGTAGTAGGAGGATTGTTAATTGATCCTCATAGACTCAACTCCATGGGCAAGGGGAACATCAATAATCAAATGAGGGTTACATCAGAGTATAAAGCTTCTACACAAGATAAGAAACGTCCATAAAGATAAAAGGCAACCTAGCAACTAGAATTTGCACGGCACATATCTGACAAGTGATTGATAGAGAAAATTTATAAAGAAGTCATACAGCCTAACAACAGCAAAAACAAGAAACACAAGAAAAAGTGGGCAAAATATCTGAAAGGACAGTTCTCTAAAGAAGACATTCAGATGGCCCACAGACATTTGAAAATATATTCTAAGTCATTTATCAGTAGGGAAATGTAAATTAAAGCCACAGTGAAATTCTGCTTTATACTTGTAAGAGTGACCTACATCAACAAAACAGGAAATAATAACTCCTGGAGATTTTATTTCCTCCTCCTTCTCCTCATTCTTTAAAAATATTTATTTTTTCCCTTTTGTTGCCCTTATTTTTTTAATTACTGTTGTACTTATTATTGTTGTTGTTATTGATGTCATTGCCATTAGATAGGACAGAGAGAAATGGAGAGAGGAGGGAAACACAGAGAGGGGGAGGGAAAGATAGACACCTGCAGACCTGCTTCACCACAACTCCCCTGCAGGTGGGGAGTCGGGGGCTTGAACCAGGATCCTTACACAGGTCCTTGTGCTTTGCGCCATGTGCCTTAATCCGATGCACTACCGCCCGACTCCCCTCATTCTCATTTTTATTATTGTTCCTATTATTCACCAGAGCACTCTGGTTTATGGTGGCGCCAGGGATTAGACCTGCGACTTCAGAACCTCAAGCATATAACATTATGTTATGTCTCTGGCTTGCCAGATGATGTACTTTTTTCCCCAAATTGAGGTATCACTGGTTAACATCATTGCCTATTTCAGGTTTTTCACACTTCTTCAAAAATAAATTGTGGTGTGGGTGGTGGTACACCTAGCTATACACCCATATTACTATGCAAAAGGTTCAAGTTCCTGGTCCTCACTGAAAGGGGAAACTTCACAAGTGGTGAAGCCCCTCCTTCTACTTCTCTTAACACCTCTCCATCTCAATTTCTCTCTGTTTCTATCAAATAGAAGAAATAAAGGAAAAAAGGGGGGAAAAAATCCCTGGGAGTGGTGGATTCTTTATGCAGGCACTGAACCCTAGCAATAAACCTGGTGGCAGTTTAAAAAAAAAAGTTGCCACACCATACCCCACAAACTCTATTGGATTTTGTACTCCCCTTCTATTTTCTCCTGATAGCCTTCCCCTCTGGGCAGCCTCAGTTTTGAAGTCTGCATTCAAGGGTTAGTTTTTAATTAGATTTATCTGTTTACTTGCTTTGTTTCTTTATATACCACAATGAACCAGATCAACTGTTTTTGTTTTTTTTCTATAAGAAATATTTTGCTTAGCAAGATACCCACTTCTGGAGACAGTTTAAAAATATGCCTAGGGGAGGATTTGCTATGCCTATATGTGTAAATTTTGCCTTCCAGTTTGTTCAGTTATCTTTGATGATGTGAAAGTGACCTGCCAAAAGTACCAAGGAGAGCTGAAATGTTAAGGCACAATTGTGATTGTGCAAAAATATCTTTTGAGAGACAATTGAGATAAAGCAGAATTACCTAGTCAAAGAATATTTTCAAATCTTTCTACTAGATGCCTGAGAAGTTTCTGCTTGCTTTCCAACATTATATTTAACTTTTCTAGGAAAGAACATCTTTTCACACATTTGCTTTCTTTTCTGTGATTATTCCCTTTGTGACCCTCAGAGACAAATTTAAAAAAAAAAATAAACTTTTTTTAACCTCCCGGGTTATTGCTGGGGCTCAGTGCCTACACTACGAATCCACTGCTCCTGGAGGCTATTTTTTCCCCTTTGTTGCTCTTGTTGTTTATTGTTGTTGTTGTTATTGTTGTTATTGCTGTCAATGTTGGATAGGACAGAAAAAAATGGAGAGAGGGGAAGACAGGGGGGGAGAGAAAGATAGACACTTGCAGACCTGCTTCACTGCTTGTGAAGCGACCCCCCCCCGAAAGTGGGGAGTGGGGGGGCTCGAACAGGGATCCTTACACCAGGCCTTGCACTTTGCGCCATGTGTGTTTAACCCACTGAGCTACCGCCCAGCGCCCAGAGATAACTATTTTGCTCTCTTGCTTTTCCTACATAAATTTTCCAGACTGAAAACTCAGCTTGCTAGCTTGTCTTTTCTCTTTTCCTCTCTTGGAAAAGCATCTTCTTTTTTAGATTTATTGTAGAACACCTGAGAGTTTCTTTTTAAAAACTTATTTATTTATGAAACTGAGAGGGAACAGGAAGATAGGGGAAGAGAAAGAGAGACACTTGCAGTATTGCTTCACTATGTGCAGAACTCTCCCCCTTCAGGTGGGTACTGAGGGCTTGAACTGGAGTCCTTGTACAGGGTAACATGTTCGTTCAACTGGGTGTGCCACCTCATGGTCCTGAGACAGTTACACATGATGCAGAGAAAAAAGGCAAGTAAGACAGAGAGAGAGAGAGCGAGAGAGAGAGAGAGAGAGAGAGAGATAGATAGAGATTGAAGACAAAATCTGATTCCAACACATGTGGAATGAACCAGAAACCTCAGGCATGAAAGTCCTATGCCCTATAAATTGAGCTATTTCCACAGCTGTGGAAAATAATTCCTTTAATTAAACAATCAAGAAGATATTAGTAAGACTAGTCAAACTATATACATAAGCTTAATTTTTATTATTTTTCTTACATTTAGAATTGCTGTTTTTTGTTCATATATTTAAGAAGTGATCTTACTTGGTCACATTTTTCCAGCTTGTGAATTATTGCTAGAGTACAAGTCCTGAATTCTTTCTGATCACCAGGGCACTGCTTTATGTATTTTAATAATTTACTAAAGAAACCAGTGCCCAGAAAGTTAACTATATACCCTCCTTACTCTTCCAACTACACTTATTCTGCTAGTTGATTGAGTAAACCCAGCCAATCACCAATGTGAAAATGAATATAATAGAAGCCAGAGCTGTTTGATCTCTGACAAAAGTTTTTCTTTTAATTTTTCTTCCTCAAGGCAGATTGTCTAGGGGAGAGAGAGAAAAAAGGAACTTCCTGCCCTTTCTCCCAGAGATCCAAAGATGACTATGGTTGATGTCTTCAACACTTTAATTTACCTCAAGATTATTTTTAATTATTATTTATTTATTTATTGTACAGACACAGAGAGATACCTGCAGCACTGCTTCACCTCTTCTAAAAGCTTTTCCTCTGCGCATTGTAACGTGTAGGCAACCAGGAGTGCCACCACCTTGCGCCTGCCTCAAAATTCTTTATTTATTTTAAATTTTATCTGTCTGTCTGTCTGTCTGTCTCTGTCTGTCCATTCATTCATTTATCTATCTACTTATTTATTTTGCCCCCAGGGTTATCGCTGGGGCTCAGTACCTGCACTATGAACCCACTGCTCCTGGAAGCCCCCTCCCCCCATTTTGTTGCCCTTGTTGTATTTATTATTATCGTTGTCATTGCTGTTGCTGGACAGGACAGAGAGAAATCGAGAGAGGAGAGAAAGACAAAGGGGGAGAGAAAGACAGACACCTGCAGACCTTGGTGGGGAGTCAAGGGCTGGAACGGAGATCCTTAAGCAGGTCCTTGTGCTTTGAGCCATGTGGGCTTAACCCACTGTGCTACTGCCAGCCCCCCTCAAAATTCTTTAATTTTAACACTCCCATTCAGCTTCCATGCTGGGTGCCTAGATCTCCTGTTTCTGCTTTCAGGTTTATTTCCTGAGGGCAGATTAACTATGTCTTGGCAGGGGTCTTCTCAGTCCCTTCCTTTCCCTCCAGGGACATACTAAAGTTCTTATTTATTCCTGACTATGTCTTCTCATTCTTCAAATGGAATAGCTCCTCTCCCATTTCTCTTTCTCCTCCAGCCTCCTTTGGCATAACTCCAAAGGAGCTCAATTGTTAAACTAGCAAACAGTCTGAGGGCAGAGTGTCTCTATTCTAAAGAAGTGCGTCAAGCTTTCTAAGCCAAAGCATTGCTGCCCCTTTTCTGTTCCTCTTTCTCCTCCCCCAAAGATGGAAAGATGGTCATAGCTTCCAGTTGACCCTCTGTGGATATTTACTGCTGACATGTGGTCCTTCTCCTCTTGCAGTGACATGTAAAGAGAACCTATTTCAAAGGAGCCATTGTTTATAGCTGTTTTAGTTCTTTTAGCTTCAGGCTCTTAGAGCTGGAAAATAGCTAATCAAGGGTAGTGTAGAAAACTGATTTCAGCTGTTTCCTTTATAGTTTATACTATTTGTTTCCCTTTGCGACTGCATTCTTTTCTCCAGTTCTCCGCATGGGTGTTTGGAATAAGAAGGTCACTTTGAAACCTGAAAACGAACTTTTACAGGTTTAAAGAGGAGACCTTTTCCTCCTTCCTTTGAAAAAAAAAATTTTTTCCCCTTCCTGAAAATCCCACTCTATTTGACTATTAATAGTATATGGCTGAAAGCAGTCAACTCCTTAAGAAGCGTTTGACATTCAACATGTAAGCTACTTTTCTTTGTGCTTGGAAATGAAACTTTTTCCACTAACAAAGATGTTTAAATATTCTTCCCTTTCTCTTCCAATGTGTATTGTGCTATTGAACTATAGTGCTTCCCTGGTTTAGAAAAAGAAATGCATTTCCTAACCTAAAGAGTAATCCACTTATTGGCTTTGATTTGAAAGATACTAGCTACCTTATTTATTTTTTAAGGATCTATTATCATGGCTGGGGCACTATCTCAACCTGCAGAGCATCAGATTTGCATGCTTTTAGTTCTCAGTTTGATTTCTAGTCCCCCATGTACTGGAGTGATGCTCTGGTTGTTATTTTTCCTTTCTTTCTGTCTCACTTTCATATGTAATAAATAAGGGGCATTAAAATATTTATTATAGGACTCGGGAGGTGGTACAGTGAATAAAGTATTGGACTCTCTTGGGGCCTGGCAGTAGCACACCCAGTTGAACACCCACATTACCATGTACAAGGACCTGAGTTCAAGGTTCTGATCCACACCTGCAGGGGGCAAGTTGCAGGAGTGGTGAAGCAGTGTAGTCATTTCTCTTTCTCTCCACTTCCTCCCCCTCCCTTCTCAATTTTTCTCTGCCCTACCAAATATAAGAAAATAAAACAAAGCATTACAAATATATATTAAAAAAATAAAGCACTGGACTCTCAAACATGAGGTACTGAGTTCAGTCCCTAACATCTCACAATCCAGAGCGATGTTCTCTCTCTCTCTCTCTCTCTCTCTCTCTCACACACACACACACTTAAAAAATTATTAGTGATTTAATATTGATTTATAGAATTACATAATTCTATACCATTCCCACCGCCAGAGCATTCTGAATCCTCAGTCTCTCTATTGTAAGCTACAGTAGTTTTCCTAAGGTTACAGATATGGATTAACTATTATTTTTTATTTATTTTTTTCTTTATTGGGGAATTAATGTTTTACATTCAACAGTAAATACAATAGTTTGTACATGCATAACATTCCCCAGTTTCCCATTTAACAATACAACCCCCACTATGTCATTTATCATCCTTCATGGACCTGTATTCTCCCCACCCACCCACCCCAGAGTCTTTTACTTTGGTGCAATATGCCAATTACATTTCAGGTTCTACTTGTGTTTGCTCTTCTGATCTTGTTTTCTGCCTGAGAGTGAGATCATCCCATATTCATCCTTCTGTTTCTGACTTATTTCACTCAACATGAATTTTTCAAGGTCCATCCAATATCAGCTGAAAACGGTGAAGTCACCATTTTTTTTTACAGCTGAGTAGTATTCCATTGTGTATATATACCACACTTGCTCAGCACTCATCTGTTGTTGGACACCTGGGTTGCTTCCAGGTTTAGGCTATTACAAATTGTGCTGCCAAGAACATATGTGTACACAGATCTTTTTGGATGGATGTGTTGGGTTCCTTAGGATATATCCCCAGGAGAGGAATTGCAGGGTCATAGGGTAGGTTCATTTCTAGCCTTCTGAGAGTTCTCCAGACTGTTCTCCACAGAGGTTGGACCAATTGACATTCCCACCAGCAGTGTAGGAGGGTTCCTTTGACCCCACACTCTCTCCAGCATTTGCTGCTGTTCCCTTTTCTGATGTATGACATTCTCACAGGAGTGAAGTGATATCTCATTGTTGTCTTTATTTGCATTTCTCTGACAATCAGAGACTTGGAGCATTTTTTCATGTTTTTCTCAGCCTTTTGGATCTCTTCTGTGGTGAATATTCTGTCCAAGTCCTCCCCCCATTTTTGGACGGGGTTATTTGTTGTCTTGTTGTTGAGTTTGGCAAGCTCTTTATATATGTAGGTTATTAAACTCTTATCTGATGTATGGCATGTAAAGATCTTCTCCCATTCTGTGAGGGGTCTCTTGGTTTGGATAGTGGTTTCTTTTGCTGTGAAGAAGCTTTTTGATGTAGTCCCATAGGTTTATACTTTCCTTAGTCTTCTTTGTAATTGGCTTCGTTTCATTGAAAATGTCTTTAAAATTTATGCGGAAAAGAGTTCTGCCAATATTTTCCTCTAAGTATCTGATAGTTTGTGGTCTAACATCCAAGTCCTTGATCCAGTTGGAATTTACTTTTGTATTTGGTGAAATACAGTGATTCAGTTTCATTCTTCTGCATGTTTCAACCCATTGTTTCCGACACCATTTGTTGAAGAGACTCTGCTTTCCCCATTTAATAATCTGGGCACTTTTGTCAAAGATTAGATGTCCATAGGTGTGGGGCCTGATTTCTGGGCTCTCAGTTCTATTCCACTGGTCAGTGTGTCTATTCATGTTCAAGTACCAAGCAGTTTTGATGACAATGGCCCTATAATACAGTTTGAAATCTGGGAGTGTGATGCCTCTGGTTCTGTTCTTTTTTCTCAAGATTGTTTTGGCAATTCTAGGTCTTTTCTGGTTCCAGATAAACATTTGTAGCATTTGTTCTATTCTCCTAAAAAATGTGCTTGGGATCTTGATGGGGATAGCATTAAATTTGTAGATGGCTCTGGGTAATATATTCATTTTTATGATGTTAATTCTTCTAACCCATGAACATGGAATATCTTTCCACTTCTTTGTGTCTTTTTCAATTTCTTTGAGTAGTGACTCATAATTTTCAGTATACGAGTCTTTCACTTCTTTGGTTAGATTTATTCCTAGGTATTTTATTGTTTTTGTTGCTATAGTAAAAGGAATTGATTTCTGGATTTCAATTTCTTCTAACTTAGTGTTTGCATAGAGGAATGCTACTGACTTTTGAATGTTAATTTTGTAGCCTGAAACCTTACTGTATTGCCTGATGATTTCCAAAAGCTTCTTGCTGGATTCCTTAGGTTTTTCCATGTATACTATCATGTCATCTGCAAATAAGGAGAGTTTAACTTCTTCTCTTCCAATCTGTATGCCTTTAATTCCTTGCTCCTGCCTGATTGCTATGGCAAGAACTTCCAACACTATGTTGAATAGTAATGGTGATAGTGGGCAGCCCTGTCTAGTACCTGATCTGAGTGGAAATGCTTCCAGTTTTTCACCATTGAGTATGATGTTGGCTGTAGGTTTGCTATATCTAGACTTCACTATCTTCAGGAACTTTCCATCTATTCCCATTTTTTGTAGTGTTTTGATCATAAAAGGATGTTGTATTTTGTCAAAGGCTTTCTCTGCATCTATTGATATGACCATGTGGATTTTGGTCTTGCTTTTATTGATGTGGTGGATCACATTGATTGATTTACGTATATTAAACCAACCTTGCATGCCTGGGATAAACCCCACTTGGTCATGATGAACAATCTTGTTATACTGCTGTATCCGGTTGGCTAGAATTTTGTTCAATATTTTCGCATCTATGTTCATCAAAGATATTGGTCTGTAGTTTTCTTTTTTGGTTGTCTCTGCTTTTGGTATCAGAGTGATGTTGGCTTCACTTTAGAAGCTGGCAGGGAGTATTCCAGTGTCTTCAATCTTCTGGAAGACTTTTAAAAGTAGAGGTATTAGTTCTTCTCTGAAGGTTTTGTAGAATTCATTTGTAAAACCATCTGGTCCAGGACTTTTATTTTTGGGTAGATTTTTGATAACTGTTTCAATTTCATTAGCTGTGATGGGCCTGTTCATGTTATCCACTTCCTCTTTACTTAGTTTTGGAAGTTGGTAGGTATCTAAGACATCGTCCATTTCTTCCAGGTTCTCTAGCTTGGTGGCATATAGTTGTTCATAGAAGCCTCGCATGATATGTTGAATTTCTGCAGTGTCTGTTGTGATATCTCCTCTTTCATTTACTAACCGATTTATTTGGGTCTTCTCCCTTTTTTGTTTTGTGAGTCTGGCTAAAGGCTTGTCGATTTTGTTTACTCTTTCGAAGAACCAACATTTACTTTCGTTGATCTTTTGTATGGTTTTCTTATTCTCAGTGTTATTTATTTCTGCCCTAACTTTAGTGATTTCTGTCCTTCTGGTTGCTTTAGGGTTCCTTTGTTGTTCTTCTTCTAGGTCTTTAAGATGTGCAATCAGGCTGTTTATTTGTGCTTTTTCTTGTTTCCTAATTTGTGCTTGTATAGCTATGAACTTCCCTCTTAGTACTGCTTTAGCTGTGTCCCAAATATTTTGATAGCTTGTGTCTTCATTTTCATTGAACTCTCGAAACATTTTGATTTCTTCCTTTATTTCCTCTTTGACCCAGAAGTTGTTAAGAAGTGTACTGTTGAGCTTCCACATTTTGGGACTGTTAACTAATCTTTTGTTTATTGTTAAGTGTTAGTTTAATTCCACTGTGGTCTGAGAAGATGCTTGGGATGATTTCAGTGCTCTTGAATTGGCTGATGCTGTCTTTGTGGCCTAATATATGGTGTATCCTTGAGAATGACCCATGTGGATTTGAGTAAAATGTGTTGCTGTTAATATATTGCTGTAGCTCTTTCAGTAGATGTTTGATGTATTTAGATGTCTTCTCATTGGGTGCATAGATGTTAATAATTGTGAAGTCCTCTTGATTGACTGATCCTTTGAGAATTAAGTAGTGTCCATTCCTATCTTTTTAAATCTTATCTATTTTAAAGTCTATCATGTCAGATATGAGAGTAGCTGTTCCTGCCCTTTTTTTTGGGCCATTCGCTTGTATGATAGTTTTCCATCCTTTCACTTTGAGTCTGTGTTTGTCTTGTTGAGTTAGATGGGTTTCCTGTAGACAGCATATTGTTGGGTTGTGTTTTCTGATCCATCTTCCTACTCTGTGTCTTCTAATAGGTGAATTCAGGCCATTGACATTTATTGATATCGAAGATTGAAGATATTTTAATACTATTCTTGTAAGTTTTAGAGTGTTTTTATATATGTCCTATTTGTGGTGGTCTGATTGTTTATAGGAAACCTTTCACAACTTCTTTCAGGGCAGGCTTGGTGATAGTTGATTCCTTTAACTGTTGCTTGTCTGAGAAGGTTTTGATGCCTCCATCTAGTCTGAATGACAGTCTAGCAGGATATAGTATTCTTGGTTGAAAGCCTTTCTCATTGAGCACTCGATAGATATCTTGCCATTCTCTTCTCACCTGTAGTGTTTGTATGGAGAAGTCTGCTGCTAATCTTATGGGTTTTCCTTTGTAGATGACTCTTTGTTTTTCTCTTGCAGCCTTCAGGATCCTTTTTTTATCCTTATTCCTTTCCATTCTAAGTATGATATGTCTTGGTGTCTTTAGGTCTGGGGTTATTCTGTGTCTTTAGGTCTGGGTTAATTCTGTTTGGGACCCGTTGGGCTTCTTGAATCTTTATGTCTTTGATGTTGTCTGGACTAGAGAAGTTTTCAGCTATTATGTCCTGGAGAATGCTTTCTTCCTCTCCTTCTCTTTCTTCCTCTGGTATGCCAATAATGCGTAAATTGTTTCTTTTGAAGTCATCCCATAGGACTCTGTTGTTGTTTTCAGCATCTATTAATCTCTTTTTGACATCTCTTACTTCTTTTTTAGTTGTCTCTAATTCATTCTCAATCTTGCTAATTCTGTCTTCAGCCTCATTGATTCTATTCTCTCTGCCCTCTACTGTTTTCTGGAGTTCATCTATTTTGTTGCCCTGTTCTGATACTGTTTTAGCTTGTTCAACTAGTTGCATTCTTAGCTCAGCGATGTCAGCTTTCAGCTCTCTAATAACCATGAGATAATTAGTTTTTGCTTCCATAGTCTCATTTGTTGTTCCTGTATCTCTGATTACAGTTTTTTCAAATTCTTTACTCCTGTGATTATTTCCTTAGCTAATGTTTGGATGTTAAACTCATTATTTTGTGCTTCACCCTCTGGAGGACTTTTAGCTGGACTCTTGTCCTGGTTTGATTCTCCAATATTTCTTCTTGTTGTTTTAACCATTTTATATATTATGTTATGAGTTCCCTTTATCAGTACTTTTCAAATTACTGATCACTATTGCCTGGATTGACTTGTGTCTAAGTAAGTTAATTAAAGGGTTCACAGTGGTGGAAGTTGTTTCAATAGTATTTTAATCCCTGAGTTGGAGCTCAGTGGTTTAAAAGCCTGTTTTTTTTTTCTTCCCTGTAAGATATGGGAGCCTGAGGGCTTTTAGACTATCAGTAGGCTTCAGCTTAATCACTGACTCCTGACCAAGAGATAAAATAGGGTGGGGCAAAGATAATCCAGTGCTTATGCAAAGAGACTTTCACAGCCCCTCAGCTATGCCACCGAGGTATAGGTCTTCTCCTGAGTTTCCTGGTTAGATCTCTGACCCCTGGTGTCCCTCTCTGTCGCTGCTCCAGATTCTGAGGGCAGTAGCAATGGAGACTCAGAGTTGCACTTGGTGAGTCTCTGGGGAGTCCTCTCCTCCCTTCAGCTGTCCCCTTGTTGGTGGAGCAGACTGGAGGTGGTGTCTCAACTGATAAACTGCTGAATTGTTAGCAGTCACTTAATCTCTCCTTATACTCCTCTCTCCTCTCTGTTACCAGCCACACGTGTTTGTACTCACCAGTGATTTAGTGGGTTCCTGTGGTCATTCTAGTCCTGTCTGGTTTCAGTCCCGGGTAATCTCCTTTGGTATTCCTAGTTGATCTGGGAGAGGAGAGGAGAGAAAGCGATCTGCTGCTCCTCGTAGCTCCGCCTCTGACTATTATTTTTATAATTATTTGTCTATATTTGTATAAAGTTACCCCTTTTTAAAATTATTATTATTTAAGGCCCCATCTTCTCTTCCTTTCCAAGATACACATAGCCCTATTATTACATTCAAATGTCCCTCTTTTTCCTCTTCTCTCTCCTGGTACTGATGGAGTTGGAATTCAGAGCCTTCTTATGTTCTTCCTCCTATCACTTTTCCCCCACTGGGAGTGTGGATCAAGGTTGTTTTGGGGGTGCAGAAGGTAGGAGTTCTGGCTTCTAGAATTGCTTCTCAGCTGGACATGGGTGTTGGCAGGTGGACCCATACCCCCAGCCCATCTCTATCTTTCCCTAGTGGGGGTACATTCCTCACACTTTCTCATAAGTAAATAAATAAATGAGTCATTAAAAATGTTTATCAGTTTCACAGTGGTTTACAAAATTATAACGTTTGGGGAGTGGGTTTCACATCCATATGGTGTGTATGTGTGTGTGTGTGTGTGTAAATCACTGCATCCATCACCAAAGATACTATAGTTAATATTCTCCTTTTTCCACTATTTATTGACTATCACTATGTTTCAGACACTGTTCCTGTTGCTGGTGATACAAAGCAAGTAAGCCCCCATGGTGCCTGCTTTCATGGTGCTTGCAGTCTTGTAGTATAACTGAAGATATTTTCTTTTCTTTTATTAGTGATTTAATAATGATTGGCAAGATTGTAGGATATAAGGGGTATAATTCCACACAATTCCCATCACCAGTTTCATATCCCATCTCCTTCACTGGAAGTTTCCCTATTTTTTATCCCTCTGGGAGTATAGATCTTTATGGGGTGCAGAAAGTGGAACGTCTGGTTTCTGTAATTGTTTTTCTGCTGGACATGGGTGTTGGCAGGTCGGTCCATACTCACAGCCTATAGTGGGGTAGGGCTTTGGGGAGGTGAGGTTCCAGGACACATTGGTGAGTTGTCTGCTTAGGGAAGTCAAGTTGGCATCATGGAGGCTGAAAAACATTAATATATAAAGCAGAACAAATTGTTTAATAATCAAGAACCCAAAAGTAAGAATACAGGAGATGAGATTTGGGGTCTTCATGCTGGAAGAAGCTAGGAAGTCTTATATAAATACTGATAACTGTAAATCCCATCGATCTGAACTAGGGCTCATGCCTATTCATATTTAGCACAGGAGCCTGTGTTAGTGGAAAAATAAAAATGTTACTATTATTCTAATCCACATATAGTTATTCACAGCACATACTAGTATTGTTAAACAAAGCATCATAGCAATGTGACTATGAAAAAAAGTGATCATATGTTAGTATGATTTTACATATTAAATGAGAGCAATGTATTGCCCCTATGAGGTGATAAAGAGTCTGTGATGGTCATGACAGCTGTGGAATTATCAGAGAGTGGCCCTAGTCTGCTGTAGCAATACAGAACTATTCAGGTCCTGGTTGATAGGCTGATTTCAAACTGCTGTGATTCAAATGACATCTGAGTTTGATTTTGGTTGCCATGGAGCTTCCTCTTAGATTTTTTTTTTTTTTACCAGAATTTACCTTTGGATGTCTTATTATGCCTTTTTATTCATTTGTAGTTAGCAAGTCCAAGCACTTTCTCTCCAGGTCTGTGTCATGTCTACAGACATTCTCTGCTCTGACTCCACCTAAGTCTCATTAATTAATTAGTTTTTCCACCAGAATTTTGCTGGGGCTTTTGAGCCTGCACATTCCCACCGCTCCTGGCAGACCCTCGCCCTACCTTTTTAATATAGACGGTAAGAAGTAGAGAGAGGAAAGACACCACAGCACTGTTCCACCACTCATGAAGTTTCCCCTTTTTATTGGTGTTCCCATTTGGTGACAAGGAACTCAAAAGGGGATTCTTATGGATAGGAAAAGTGTGTGATTTACCGCATGAACTATCTTCCCACCTTTCACAGAGTTCCTTAAAAGTACTTTCTGAGGGATACTTTTTCCTATTTACTCTCTATTGCCATCTCAGTTTCTTCCTGCTACTCTTTTTATGTTTCTTTTTTCAACAGACTAAAATCTTCATATTAGATAAGATCTTGGCATAATGCTATTAAGGTTGCCTCATGGAATTACTTGGAAGAGGTTTGCTTCCTGTGCAAGAGAGGTCTTGTGCTAGAATAAATGCATGATATAAACTCTCTCTCTCTCTCTCTCTCTCTCTCTCTCTTTCACACACACACAGACACACACATACACAAATTTATCATGGAGTATACTTTTTAGAAATTATACTTCTAAAATGTGAAACTTGATGTATGCATGATTTGACACCATGGTCTTGACAGACCCTCTCATGTAATCAAAATAATCACTGATTAGAACATAGTTAAAATAGCAAATGGTAGACATACATTTAACTTACCCTTTTTGCTTTTTCCCTCTCATCTATGAAAGATCTTCCAAGGGTTTACTAACACTAATTGATTAGTTGTTCTCATAATACCATAAAATCAAATCTCTGTGCTGATTTCTCAAATGAAATTCGGGTATTTCATATAGAGAATTCTGGTGGTTTTGATCATAATAACCTATAGGTTCATTTTCTTCAATTAAAAATTGCCAGATAAACTATAGAGTACCCACTTAAATTTGAATTTCAAATGAACAACGAATAGTTATTATTTTTGCCTTTATGGGGTTTTATGCTCTGGGTCAACTTTTTCAGCTAGAAAGAAAGAGAAAGAAACACACCACAGCACGGAAGCATATGTGGAGTGGACTGGACTCAAGCCCACATCTTTCACTTGCTAAAACATTTACACTATACATGTGAGCTATTTTCAAGTTTTTAAAAAAGTATTTATTTATTACCTTTTGTTGCCCTTGTTGTTTTATTGTTGCAGTTATTATTGTTGTTATTGGTGTTGTCATTGTTGGCTAGGACAGAGAGAAATGGAGAGAGGAGGGGAAGACAGAGGGGGAGAGAAAGATGGACACCTGCAGACCTGCTTCACTGCCTGTGAAGCGACTCCCCTACAGGTGGGGATCTGGGGGCTCGAACCGGCATCCTCACGTGAGTCCTTGTGCTTTGTGCCACGTGCGTTTAATTCACTGCGCTACCGCCTGACTCCCTATTTTCAAGTTTTAAGACTTGCTTACTTACTTTATGAGAGATTTTAGAACAACCCTCTGTACCAAAATATATAGTACCAAGATCTAAATATAGTGTCTTCCACATGTACCATTCCTGGGTGCAGCCGTGAGTGACTTTTTGATCAAAATATGTTCGAGGCCTTATGATGGACATATTTGTATTAAAAACACTGTTTTTGTCTACTTGAGTGGTTTAATTATCTGTCTTTCATTTTTTTAATTGCTAAATCTGGTAATTCTAGCAATTCTCTAACAAATTCTCCAAGGATAAGCATTTAGCTAAAGCATACAGTTTAATTGAGGTTTACTATATTAAATTATCTATTGCCATTACAACCAGCAGAGAGAAAGAAAGTAGCTTTTAGCCTGAAGGTTGGAGAAGGAAGGTGGAGAATAAAATCCTATTTTTATCTCTGCTCTAATGCCAGCACATTGCTTGCACAAACATGGGAGCTATTTAATGCTGCACCCCATATTTAGTTGCTGCAAAGATTTCACTTGCTATAAATAAGACCCAGAAAGACACAGAAACTCTACAATTGCTTGTAATGGTGGATTGTTATGGAGTCTTTGAAAATTAAATATAGCCAACATCATGATGATTGTAGTGACCTTGTTTTGCCTCTCTGTCACCCTTGAACTTTGTCTTCCTCCTGGTTTTGTAAAGTCTTTCATCTTCACTGGATAGTAGTATGCAGTCTCATAGCAGGAGGCTAGAACAAGACTGTGCCTCCTTTCTTAAGTTTTGTAGTCTGGGTAGTTCTGAGTTTCACAAGTTTTTCTTCTCTTTTCTTTCTTTTATATTCTTTTAAAGCTTTCAAGGGAGGGGATGGGATACAGAGTTCTTTCTGGTGGTGGGAACTGTGTGGAATTGTACCCTTCTTATCCTATGGTCTTGTCAATATTTCCATTATAAATAAATAAAAAAATTAAAAAGAGATTTTTTTTGCCAACTTCTGCCAATTTCTTGCTTATTATGCAATAATTTCTTGAATCTATGTTTATTTATCTCAACCTAATTTACTGAAATGGATCTTGGCATTCTTTAAATAAATATGACTTTTTTTGTTGTTTTGTTTGGTTTTAGTCGAAAGGTTACTTACCATATTTGTGGCCATTTTGTGGTTTTCCTCACTGTCATGTTATGGCTTTTATGTTATTGGCTTATTACACTCTGTAAACTCTAGTAGAACTGATCAGGATTCTCTACCAGGAGAAGTTAGTGAGCAACCAATGCTCCTAGTACTTTTATTGCTAATCTGAGTTAATCAGGCCATTGCAAAATATCCTTCAAGAGATGCTAAGTAATAAGGGTCAACTTAACAGTTACATGATCCAAGTTGGTAATAATACCAAGATTTAATTACTGTTCAGAGTGCTTATATATGCAGCTCTGCCTTGCAGTGTAAAGATGGGCACAGACAAACAAAATGACTTCAAATATAAGCTTTTCTTTCTTTTTTTTTTTTGATCCAGGTCTTAGGGTCATGACAAGCAAGCATGTATTTTTTAACCAACTTCAAAATACAGTGTTAATGCACACAAGACTTTGAAACAAAACCTCTAGAAGCTCACAGAATCATGACATCTCATTTCAAATGCTTTCAAACTGTTTCGGAGGGAAGGGTTATGTCTGATAGTAGGCTATCCTAATTCCAAGCATTTTTAAAAAAAAAATTTAATTATTATTTATTTTCCCTTTCTTGCCCTTATTGTCTTATTGTTGTTGTAGTTATTATTGTTGTTGTTGATGTTGTTGTTGTTGGATAGGACAGAGAGAAATGGAGAGGGGAGGGGAAGACAGAGAGGGAGAGAGAAAGAGAGACACCTGCAGACCTGCATCACTGCCTGTGAAGCGACTCCCCTGCAGGTGGGGAGCCAGAGGGCTAGAACCAAGATCCTCATGCAGGTCCTTGCACTTCGCACCACGTGCGCTTAACCCGTTGTGCTACCACCCGACCCCCACCAAGCATTTTTTTATTGTTGTTCTTTTCTCTTTGCAGTGCACTGATTCAATTTTTCCAGTTGTTTCCTGAATATAAAAATAATGACTTTTATGCCACTGGAGAGGTAAGTGAAAGTTATATTTTCTTGTGTGCTTCCAACATCATCAGGACTAAAATGCTCTGTACCATCTGTGGTTTGTTCAGTCTGTGTGTACACAGACATTTAAAATTAGTTCATCCCATGTGAAAAATTCTCTAACGAATGCTCCCATAACATTAAAATAAAAATTCTAGGACTCAATAAAAGCAGGTATATCACAGAGGGTTGTCATGTCTCAGTTCCCTGGCTTCTTTGCTATTATCATTCATGAAGATGAATAGGTGAGTTTGTTTCTCTACAGAATGCTATATATTGGGTGGGGTGGGAGCTGGGTGACTGTGTATCAGTTGAGCACGCAGGTTTGAACCCCTGCCCCCAGTCTGCAGGAGGGGGCACTGCATTAGTGATAACATTCTACACACATTCTTCAGTTTAGTATGATTCATTTGTGTTCCATGCCCATTCTAGAACTGGTAACAGTGCCTAGGAAAATGGAATATACAAACTAGCCAGAATGATTAACCCATCTCATTGCTTTCAGATAGGAGAGATCATAGTGGGACTTCTAGTTTCTGAATAGCCAGGACTGAGTGTGGAAGATGAGTTGTTTCCTGAGGATGATCCCAATTAAAGTACCAGAGAAAGGGCTGTAAAAAAAGATTTTGAGGAAGCACAGACCATGGATGTCTCCTCTAAGGGAGTGAATATGAAAAATAGTTTTTTCCCAAGGAAATGGCAAATTAATTGAACTAGAAACTTCCTCCTCTGGACTTTGATTTCTTTTCTTTTTAAGCTGTTTGGAAAGGCTATTCTAGTTACATAGTGTATATCATTGAAGTGTTTTTAAGCCAATTATTCAGGAGTAGGAAGGATCATTTAGGAGCTCTGAAAAGAAGTTCCTGCTTGCATGCTCTCAATTGCTTGCTTGCTGGCTTGTATCAATGAGAATTCACCACTAGAGGCAGAGGAAGGGGCAGAGGCAGAGGTAGGGGCAGGGGCAGGGGCAGAGACAGAGACAGAAAAGAAGGGGGTTAGGAGAGACTGTATAGCACTGCAGCTTCATTTAATAAGGTGGGCTGGGCTTGAACCTGAGTTTTGTGCTTGACGATGTGAGCCATTTTGCCAGCCCTTCTTGATCTTTAACACAACTTGAGGCAGACTGGTGAAAGGGGGCAGGAAACGAAACATACAATTTTGGTCACAGTCCTGGCAAAGTGTCAGCATACACCTCCCACTGAAGAGTGATCTGCTAATTTCTGGTTTTACAAATAATATGGCAGTCTTTTCTGTTTGCCTGCTTGTTTCATGCTTCGATTTTCTGAATGTATGTAGGAAAGGACAATTTTTGTATTCTTCAGTGAGTTGAACACTTTTGTTTTTATCACCACTGGGGCTTTGCTGCCATAGGCTGAGTTTTTCAAATGAGAGAGAGAGAGAGAGAGAGAGAGAGAGAGGGAGAGGGAGAGGGAGAGGGAGAGGGAGAGAGAGAGAGAGAGAGAGAGAGAGAGAGAGAGAGAGAGAGAAGGAGGAGGAGGAGAAAAGAGGGGAAAAACATCACAGCACCAAAGCTTCCTCCAGTGCTGTGGTGGATGGTGTGCCGGAGTCCAGCTCCACAAGGTTTCGATGGGGGGAAGAGAAGTGAAATACATTTAGAGACAAGGAACCTTGGAAACGTTCAGGGAATGGAATGGAACACCAAACACATTTATTGGGGCATATTTATACAGCAATTTTGGGCAAACTTCTCCATGGATTTAGATCTTTCACCCAATTATATAATTATTTATCTTATTGGTATGAGATACTTTCTTCCCCTAATCTAGTCTAGGAGAAATCAGGAGCGGCTAGTCATGGTCTTTTTTTTAAAATTTTTTATTTATAAAAAGGAAACATTGACAAAAACCATAGCATAAGAGGGGTACAACTTTGCACAATACCCACCCCCAGAGCTCCTTATGCCATCCCCTCCCTTGATAATTTCCCTATTCTTTATTCCTCTGGGAGCATGGACCCAGGGTCATTGTGGGGTGCAGAAGATGGAAGTCTGGCTTCTGTAATTGCTTCCCCGATGAACATGGGCGTTGACAGGTCGATCCATACTCCCAGCATGTCTCTCTCTTTACAGCATGTACATAATGAGATTTTCCTCAGAGAGCTGCTTTTCAGCACGTCCACGGAGGTCTGACTCTAAAAGCTGACTAACAGCACGGGGCACAGAGGTCTTCCTCTGAAAGCTGTACAGCATGTTATACTGAGGTTTGTTTCAGAATGCTGCTTTAGGAGATTTTCCACCATTTCTCTCCTGACTTGTTCTTCTGCACGGGGGCTTGAAACTGGGTCACAAATCAGCGCACTATGCAAGTGAGCTATTCTCAGGCTTTGTGTTGAATACTTTCAAGGAAACCTGTTCTTTCCTGTCAAGGGGTGATGGAAGACACAAAGAGGGAAGGGAAGGCTTGGGGAAAGGATACACAGCAGCAACTTTATAAGAAACTCACTGGGTATTTTAACACTGGTGGCACATCTTTTTCAAGAATGAAGAACTCAACATAATGCCTGAGTGGTATTGGATGGTACTGGAATTCTTTCGTTTCTCCAATCTAATTTGTTTCATTGCCCCCACCCACACCCCCATTTTCTTATACGCCAGGAGGCAGAATGGAGAAGTGGAAGGAATTCTACATTTATAATCAGGAGATATGAGAGTCAGGGCTAGCTCTGTCTCTCCCTCCATGATATCATTCTACCACCACCTTCCTCTATGGGCCTGTGCTTTTCATCTTACATTCATAGGATTTTAGTTTTTAAATTAAAATTAGATGACTTCCAGGGATACTTTGCCTTACTAGATCTTACACTGACATAATTAAAGCATCAGTGCACTATTGCAGTTCTAGCTTTTTCCACCACCAAAGAGAAAAACAAAGGTCATTGATTTTCTTTTATTTTAAATTAATTTATTTTTCTTTCTGTTACCATTGTTTTTTATTGTTGTTGAAGTTATTATTGATGTTGTCATTGTTGGATAGGACAGAGAGAACTGGAGAGAGAAGGAGAAGACAGAGGGGGAGAGAAAGACAGATACCAGCAGACCTGCTTCACCGCCTGTGAAGGGATCTCCCTGCAGGTGGGGAGCCAGAGGCTTGAACCCGGATCGTTACACGGTTCCTTGTGCTTTGGGCCACGTGCGCTTAACCTGATGCACTACTGCCAGACTCCCGGTCATTGATTTTTTAAGAAAGGTAAATTCTCTCTCTTCTGACCCTTTAGTGTCCTCACATTCTTAGGGAGTCCACACACACAAAACTGCTCAGTTTACAGTATGATCCCAGAAAAAAAAACATGTAAACTGAGAAATAGTTTCCTGCTTTTCAGCACAAATATGCAGGGCCTAAATAATGTCTCCATCTTGACTATGATGACGGTAACTGCTGCTCAGAGGAGCAGGGGCAGCTGTTCTGTGTCCTGACTTTGGACTAAAAGAATCTGGAAATAATAATAGTCCCTATTGCACAAAGTTGTTTGGAGTGTTTCATTAGATAATCTTTCTCAAATATTTAGGACAGTGATAGGCAGTGGTGAGTATATAACACGTTGATGCCTATTATTACCATTCATGCTGAAAAACTGGATTAATATAGTGGGGATGCCAAGCATATGGCTTAATACTTGCAGACAGGGGCAAAGATGCTTTAAAAACCCAGCTGGCTTGTTTGGGGGAAAGTAGGGGATGTAGCATTGTCTCCTCTGAACTGTGTCTGCTTTTAAGGTAGCTATTTACTTAATATAAAAGATAAAAGTGGAACTTAGACACTGAAATCAGGAAAAAAAAGGTTTTTATCTAAATTGCCTATAGCAGGGCCTGGGAGGTGGTACAGTGGACAAAGCCTTGCACTCTGAAGGTTAAGGTCCTGAGTTCAAACTCCAGCATCCCTTGGGCCAAGTGGTGGTCTGGTTCTCTCATTAATAAATCAATTACCAATAAAATAAATAGACAATAGAAAAATATGCTGGGATCCTTCCAGGTTCTCACCCATGCCAAAAAGACCATGGTGTGGGCTTGCTGTCTAACAAGCAAGGGGGGGACCATTGTCTCTCTTTTTTCTTCTCCTTTAGGATTCATGCAGCAACTGGAATTAATTTTCTCTAAAAAGAGACAAATGTGTCTATAAATCACCCTCCTCCAGGCATGAAAAAGAAAAAAAAAAAAAGACTTCAACTTCAAACAAGAGAAACAAGCTGCCTTGCATTCACATAATTAACTTTTCTTTAAAAGTATTAGTCTTTTTCAAGGCAGTAGTGACTAGTGAGATTGTTCTTGTGCCTGAGGTTCAGACACACTTTAAAATCTTACCCAGTGGACATGGCCTAGCTAGCTATAAGTTAAGGGGAAACAGCTCTCATGGCAGGGAGGTGACAGGAGGGTGGAAACTGCCCATTGTTCTCCAAGCATGCGCTTTAAGCTCCAGCCAGAGAAAGATTTCAGTGCCTGTGGGTGGCTATGGGAGTGGATGGACTCTCTTGCAGGATGGCATGCAGGGCATGAAGTTAAAAATAGTCATTGCTTCTTGATCAGTAGGTAAGGTCTGACTCTCCATAGAAGCAGTTGTGTAACCGTGGCTAATTTCAGGGCTGTGTATAGGCAAAACGTTCAAGCTATTTAAAAATGAGTGAGCTTAATAGGCTGCTTTATTTTCACCCATAAGAGTGCGTCCTGCTGGCATCACAGAGTCTGACAACCTTTATTGAAATCACCACAGTCCATTGGGTTCTGGAGGCAGGCTCCCAGTAGGCAAGAGCTGGGCTTGTTTAATTTATTCCCTACAATGTGATACTAGGCACAGAGTTTAATGAATATTACAGAGTGGCTTGATGCAAGGCTGTGACTAAGTAAAATAGACATACTCATGATGTTTTTTTCCAGTTACTTTCACAGCCTTGCTGCAAGGCCCCAGGCTCTGGGGAACCTTCTTTTCAGCCCTTTCTTATTCATGATCACCCGGAGTCTTGACTTCCCTTCTCAGCTTCCTCTCCTCTGCTTTACGTGGCTAACCTTCTACTGCATTCCTCTTTCATTCTCATCATCTTCTCCACCGTGGCATGTTGTCAGTGTACTACCCATGAGAAAGGATCAACTGAGAATTAATTAAAAACTATTCCCAGCACAGATGTATTCAAATAAAAGGTGGTGCCTAAGCCATAAAAAATGATTTGTGGGGTCCGGCGGTGGTACACCTGCTTAAGCGCACATAGTATGAAACGCAAAGACCTGCACAAGAAATCTAGTTCAAGCCCCCGGTTTCCCATCTGCAGGGGGGTTGCTTCACAAGCAGTGAAGCAAGTCTGCAAGTGTCTATCTTTCTCTCCCCTTCTATATCTTCCCCATTCCCTCTCAATTTCTCTCTGTCCTATCCAATAAAAACTGGAAAAAAAAGTCTCCAGGAGCAGTGGATTCGTAGTGCCTGCACAAAGCCCCATAACCCTGAAGGCAAAAATAAAAATAAAAATAAAAATAAAAAAAGAAAGAAAGAAAAGAAAAGAAAACCATTTGAAGATAACTATACTGGCAGTCAACATGTAATCATTTTACATAGGCCTGTGCCATCATCCAGTTATCCCAGGCTTTTGATCATTACATTTGGTAACCAAAGAGGCTTCTTGTGTGTGTATTTGAGTGGGAGGGTAACTAGTTTCTCTGTCGTATATATAGATCTTGAGACTATTGAAATTATAATGGCAGGTATGAGGCTAGGCACTGCTTCATCAGTTGCCTTGTTTAGTCCTTACACCTACTTGACAAAGCCAACAGTGTTACTGTCATTTCCATTTTATAGGTTTAAGTACTGAGGCTTAGAGAATTAGTTCTTCCTGACCAACTCCACCCAGTCATGATATGAACCTAAGCAGCTGGACTTAGTTTATGGTCAAGGAAGTTTCTAAGGAGGGTAGTTTAGATGTAAAGATGCTCTCTGAAGTCTGGGCTCTCACTCTTTGAAACTGCACTGACCCGAAGACCTACCTCTTCCCAAAGACCAGATTCACTTTCCAAAAATTGGAGTTATGCCTCTCCTTTGTTCCATACTTTGTGAAGACTTTCTAAAGGTCACCCACCTTCTATAAACAGGAAAAAAAAAAGAAAACATTCTCTGGTTTCTTGGATGTTTCTATCTTTGTGGCCAAGACTTAGTTTTAATCATAAAGGCTTGACTTTGATCATAAAGTTTTGTGGAGTAAATGCAAGTTTCAAGTGATATAAAAAGCTTGAAGTCTCTGGAATGCAATTATTCCTCAAAGCTTGGAACCTGCTGGATTTTATTAGATAACATTCAAGCTGCTTTAACTTTTGAGTGCAAGACAAATGTCTATTTTCAGTAATGTTCATTTGCACTTGCCAACATTTTCTTTCAGGATTGAAAACAAAGTTGCGACTATTTAATGAGTTTAAAATGTGAAGAATCAAGGTTTAAGTTGTAATCTGAAGATCTGAGCTGAGACATATGGAAGTGTTTGCAAATTGTGCCTCAGGCTTTTGGATAGCATACTTAAGTCAAATCAACACATATTTACCAATTCCTTAGTTGTATGGGAAAAAAAATGGATAAATCAGAAGTCGTAAACTTTGCCTTATGATCTACCATGCTGCAACAAATAGCATGGTTACAAATAGTACCTGGTTTAGTGAGATGTCGAGGTTGGTGACAGGAAGTGATGAACTACATCTTTTATAGGGCTTCAATCTCTGAATTGTATCTATAGTGGCAAATAAAAGGCTAGGTTGGCTGGCTCTGGCCTAGTAGGTTCACACTTAATTTAAAAGTCAAACTATCTGTTATCTCTTTAAACAAAGGGGTTCATTCATCTGGTTTAGTCACCTGGCTTCAGATTGGGTTTCTCCAAAATTAGCATCAAGGTTGGGATGAAGGGAATGGACATAGGTGCATCCTTTTTACCTATGCTTGCCATGGATGAATTCTTTTTTTTTTAAGAAGCATTCTCTCAAGCATGAATAAGAATGCAGTATTTGGAAAGCAGCACATACCTTTGCATAAATTTATGTGACTGGAAATTGGACATAGATCAAAATGTTTTCTCTATGTGTCTTTTTCTGTAGGTTCTGCAAGTCCTCTTTAAGCTCATATTCAAGAAAAATAGATGCTTTGATAAAAATCATGTTTTTGTTAGAAGCCATATTTTTTTAATTGCAGCAATGTGGTCTTGAAATGAGATGACGCATGGTCTAGAAATGTCTAGGAAGTTGAAGAGATTACCATAATACTGAAGTTCAAGCTATCCTCATGCATTCATTTTCTGAACTGGCTATTTTAAGGCCACACCTCCTTCTTCTCTCTCCACAGAGCAAATAATGGTGCTGAGTGAAGTAAAATTCCACCCCGAGGCTAGATGAAATCAAGGTTGTTCTTGCTTAATCTTGGCCTCTTGGCTGCTGTGTGGTATTACTCAATTAAACATGGCATTTTTACCATTTTGTGGAGATATATATATATATATATATATATATATTTGTTATATTGATTGTCCCACCACTACCTTGGTCTGTATTGGGGTCAATGAATAGACACAGAACTGCTCTGACTGTTGGGAACCAGGGCTTGGGTTTAGTGATATCTGTGCCCTGGTTTTGGTCTGTTGCATTAAAAAAATTATATATATATATATATATATATATATATATATATATATATATATATATATATATATATATGTGTGTGTGTATGTAATTGAGATAAATCAAAAGGAACAGGGGGAGAGAGAGAGAGAGCGCGAGAGCGCGCTATATCACTGCTTCACTTGCTGTGAAGCTTTTCCCCTGCAGGTGGGAACTGGGAACTTGCACCAGGTCCCATCCCTGTATGGTAGGTAACATGTGTGTACCTAGCAGCCACATAATGTTTACCTAGCAGCAAGGCAGAAAATAGATAGGCCTAGGTAGATTTATTTTCTTTTCTTTCCTTTTCCCTTTTTCTTCTTTCTGTTTTATAAACTTTGTTAAAAACGAAGACAACTGAGAGTAGTTTAAACAATAGTAACTGCTAACATATGTGAAATTCTGTAAGAGGAGATTGTTTCCATTTTAGTATCATTCTCTGACATGATTTTCTTCTTTTGAAAGAGGTGACTGAAGCCTGATTTTAGATATGAATTTTTTTTTTTCTTAAAAGCAATTGGGTGGTAAGGGCACAGTAAGTCTGCTATGAATATTGTTGAAACATGGGAGAAGAGAGATTCAGATGGGGTACACAATTACAAGTTTCTTTAAGTCCAATTTCATTGTGCTTTTACACAGCTGGGTAATTAACTGAGCATTACATTCCCTCTAGACTATTTTTACAAGTACATTATGCTCCTAACATGATTTCCATCAGGCTGTTCCAAACATCATTTAAGACCACAGAAAGATCACAGACTAAGATTCAAAACTAGTATTCTACTGTGATACTGAGAATTTTTTCTCTCTTGAGAGAACTAAATGATTGAGAATGGAATTATGAGATTCTTATGTAAGAGGGAAACTAGAGGTTTATTGCTTCTTTAAGCTCTGATAAATACAAATATATATAAACACACTCTAATGTTTGTGGTCCTTATTGCCAGAGATAAGCTCAAAATATGAGAACCATGGGAACAAATATACCTAGCAAGAACAATGCTGAAAACTACTGCTTTCAAAACAGAAGATTGCTGTGTTGATGTCTAATTTAGTGGAAACTATTTTGTTAAATATTCTCCTCACTTGAAAATCTCTGCAGAATTTTAAAATAGTATGGATTTAGATAGCTTCTGGCACTCTTTTCCATTCTGTTGATAATTGTTTTGAAGTTGCTTTGAACTTTTATGAAGCCAGGGTCAATCACAGGCTTCAGGGGCTTCCGAGGCCAGTTGTGTTGCCCACATTGGTGAGCAACAGCAAGAGATCAGAGAAACCACAGCCCTAAGAAATGTGGTCATTGTTATTTTTATTTCTGTACAAGACAGAACTCAAAACCAAAGCAAGAGTTCATGAAATTTCAGGAGACTGAAGAGATAGCACAGTGGTAATACAGTAGACTTTTATACCCGAGAAGCTAAAGTTTCAGATTCAGTTCTTAGCACCATAATTTGGAGCTGAGTAGTGCTCTGGTCTCTCTTTCTCTCTGAATGTCTCTCATTAAAACTATATATATGTCAAAGCTCTGTTAGTTGGCATATAGTAGTGCTGTGCTGGGGATTGAACCTGGGACCTGGAACTTGAACCATCAAAGTTGGTTGTATAAATCTCTGTGCTTTCTCCTCCTACTTTAAATAAAAAATGTTAAAAACGATAAAAGTAAGTAACATGAAAAAAAAACTTAGAATCACTATTACAAATTTCAAGGGATCATACAGTCCATTTTAATCTGCCAGGCAGCCACAACTATATTCAACACCCCCCCCCCCCCCCGCCAAGAAACATAGGGCTCTGTGGAAACTGAATTAAAATAAAACATATTTGAAGCATTGTTTGATTGTCTTTCAAAATGTTTGTGTTGGTTAGAGAATCATTAAATTGAAAATATAAATGATTCAGGAATTCTAAGCAAGTTGGATCTTGTAAAAAAATAATGTGTCTCAGCAAGGAGAATGAAAATAATTGAAATTTCATTATAAGGTTTCAGCATCCATTTTTTCATATAATAATTCTGTATAATTGTCTCTACTGTGTGGCAGCTTGAGCCACCCAACCAGTGAAAGATTAATGACAATGGCAGGGAAGGATTTGTCACACTGACATAGGCAAGGAAGTATATAATAGCCGTTAGAAAGCAAAAAAATGAGATAAATGTCACTGTTAGGTTAGCAGATGTGGAGTCTTCACTGAGGATTTTATTTGGAATGTGGTTATGAAACTACCCAACTTGTTGGCTTTTCAAGTATGTGGTGGGTTAAAACAAGATTGGGTCCCTGTTTAGGGGACCCAGACTCATTGTCTATTCCTGGACTTTTGTCTGAAGCATGAGTTGATCTGAATAGTAGGAGGTTTGGAGGCAGCCTAGTCTATATAAAATACCTAACTGAAATGCACTGGCTTCTGATCTCATCACTGTAAGATGCAGGAAAACAATATTAATCTTAAATTAGTTCAAATTAAAATAAGTAAAATAGCCTGGTTTATAGCAGATGCCCAGAAATTGGGTGTTCTCTTTAATTTCCTGCCTGGATATATCCCAGGTGGTCACAAAGGAGAAATTGCTATAAAAATGTGAATGTGCTGGTCTAATTTTGTCATTACTACCTACATAGAAATTTCAACAACATAGCCTTCCATCTCAGAAAGAGCGAAGAGAAATTCCCCTACCCCTAGGTCCTTTAAAAAGAAACTTGGGTGATAGGGTAATAATATCACTGCAAGTTACACTTTTTTTTTCTTTTTAGCATTTGTACTCATTTCTAGGTGAGAAAAAATGTTTAGAAATAATTCTATTTAAGTAATTCTCTTATTAAAGAGTTTTTTTTGTACCTGATTGTGTATTAGACAATATATACAACCTGAGAATGATCATCCATGAGATGGCAAAGTTCACTTTATCATACTTGAATCAAGTTATCCATAACATACTTTCAAAATACATTGTAAAGGTCACAAGAACAAGTTTATACTATATTTATTTTATGTCACCTCAAGTATCTTCATGGAAATGAAGGCTGAAGGATATATCTTTTTTTTTTATCCCTGGGCGTTGTGCCTGCACTACAAATCCTCTGTTCGTGGAGGCCATTTTTTATTTTCCTTGTTACTGTTGTTATTGTTGGACAGGACAGAGAAATCGAGAAAGGAGGGAAAGACAGAGAGGAGAGAGAAAAACACCTGCAGACCACTTGTGAAGTGACTCCTCCCCCCCTTGCAGGTGGAGATCTGGGGTCTTGGACTGGGATCCTTGCGTGGTCCTTGTGCTTCACACCATGTGCGTTTAACTCGCTGCACTGCTGCCCGGTGCCTGAAGGGTATATCTTTATTCAAAATATATTTGCGGGAGTCGGGCTGTAGCGCAGCGGGTTAAGCGCAGGTGGCACAAGGACTGGCATAAGGATCCCGGTTCGAACCCCGGCTCCCCACTTGCAGGGGAGTCGCTTCACAGGTGGTGAAGCAGGTCTGCAGGTGTCTGTCTTTCTCTCCTCCTCTCTGTCTTCCCCTCCTCTCTCCATTTCTCTTTGTCCTATCCAACAACAATAATAACTACAACAATAAAACAACAAGGGCAACAAAAGGAAATAAATAAAATAAATATTAAAAAAATATATAAAAATAATAATAAATATTTGCTTTTGTTTAACAACATACAGAAATTTTATTCAGTATATGTCCATTTGTTGTTCATAACAGAACTCACACAGTAAACCAAAATTTAAACCTGCAAACATTTTTACATATTACTATAATGAAGTCAAAGTATACTCATGAATATGAACAAATGTTGTTTTGATTCAATTTTTTTGCCAAAATAATTATTATTGTACAACAGAGCTGCATCTATTTATACCTTAGGAAATTATCTTATATTCTTACCTTACTAAAAAAAAAAAAAGCACTGAGCACAGGAGATGCAGTCATAAATGAACCAGATATATACCTTTGTATTCCTTTCTCTGTTTTTTTTTTTTTTTTTTTGCCTCCAGGGTTATCATCGAGGCTCAGTGCAGGCACTATGAATTCATTGCTCCTGGCGGCCATTTTTCCCCCAGTTTTTATTGGATAAGACAGAGAAAAATTGAGAGGGGAGGGTGAGATAGGGAGAAAGAAAGACAGACACCTGCAGACCTCCTTCACCATTTGTGAAGTAACTCCCCCTATAGGTGGGAGCCTGGAGCTCCAGCTAGGGTCCTTGTGTGGGTCCCTGCACTATGGTCCTTGCACTTTTTATAAGCATCCAGGTGCATCCCCCACCCACCCCACCCCTTATTTTCTATTCTAGTCTAGGAGGGTGGAAATAAAAATACTAGTGGTATATAAGTAAACATCTATTGGAGAATGATAAAGGAGGGGATGGGAATATAAAATGTCAAAAAAAAGTGTTAAAGCTCGAAGGAATTATGTTAAGTCAGATAAGCCAGAAAGAGATGGATGAATATGGGATTATTTCACTCATGAGCAGAACTTGAGAAATAACAACAGGGGAAGCATATTGTACAACTTGATGTATCGCACCAAAGCAAAGAACTGTGGGGAAGGAGCACAGGAAGACGTGTGTGTGTGTGTGTGTGTGTGTGTGTGTGTGTGTACGGGATGATGGACCTAATTTGGAGGTGAAAGTGTTTTGCAGTCACCTGTCTATGTGTGGTGAGAAGTTGTACCCATGTGCCAACAGCTAGGCTGCAAACCATTAACTTCCCAACTAAAAGATAACTAAAAAAAAAATTGAAAAAAAAAGGTTAAGTAGGGTGCGTGGGAGGCTTCAGTTAAGGAAAAGATGGAGTCAGCCATCTGAATATCTGGAGGAAGAACATTCCAGGTGTTGGAAAAAACTAGTGCAAATACTGCTATGAAAGGCATGGGATAGATGAGCAACAGGGCAAAAACAGACAATGGAGTGAATATATGAGATCCTCTTAGTCCTTAGGCCTCCTGAAAAAGCATGTTATTTTTAGTTTGAGAAGTCATGAGGGGATTTAAATGGGGGGATGGCATAATTTGACTTATATTTTAAGGCACCATGGTCTTGAAAACAGACCAAGTGAGGATAAAGGCAAACACAGAAAATTAGTTAGGTCTGAGAATACACTGGATTACAGAAATATTTAGATAGATTAGGTAGACTTGAACAGACTGGCTGTTAGATTTTGGTGGAGTGTGAGAGAGAGATATAAAGAATGGTACCAACATTGTTTGGTCTTAACCACTAGAAGAATTGAGTTGTCACTAGTTGAGAGAGAGAATACAGGAGAGCTCATATGAATGTTAATAATAGACAAGTGGAGATGCAAGAAGGCAACTTTATGATGAAAAAAGGTACAAAACTATTTTTTTACATTTATTTTAATTTTTATTTATAAAATGGAAATATTGAGAAGACCATAGGATAAAAGGGGTGTATACAGTCCCCATCACTAGAACTCCGTATCTCATCCCCTCCCTTGGTAGTTTTCCTATTCTATTTTTTTATTATTATTTATAAAATGGAAACATTGACAAGACCATAGGATAAGAGGGGTAAATTTCCATACATTGGCCACCTCCAGAGCTCCACATCCAATCTCTTCCCTTTATAGCTTCCCTATTCTTTACCCCTCTGGGAGTATGGACCCAAGGTCACTGTGTGATGCAGAAGGTGGAAGGTCTGGCTTCTGTAATTGCTTCCCCGCTGAACATGGGCATTGGCAGGTCGATCCATACTCCCAGCCTGCCTCTCTCTTTCCCTAGTGGGGCAGGACTCTGGGGATGCAGGGCTCTAGGACACATGGTGGGGTCCTCTGCCCAGAGAAGTCTGGTTGGCATCATGGTAGCATCTGGAACCTGGTGGCTGGAAAAGAGTTAAGATAGAAAGCAGAGCAAATTGTTGACTAATCATGAACCTAAAGGCTTTTCCAGCACCATCTGAATGCAGATTTATTACCGTGATTTTTTATGGAGGGGGAGGTTGTTCACAAACTATTATGAAATTGATACAAAAAAAAAATCGTGTACTGAAAGAAGTTAGAAATGAAGGTAAGTTCAAGCAGTAGTTTGAGTGACTAGTAGCTGCCTATTCCTTTCTTATTTTAGTACATGCTAATTTCAAAATTTGCATCATGATACAGATTTAAAATCGTTTGAGGCATTTTATCTTTCAACAAAACCTTTAATGGAGTTTTCCATGAAGAAAAACCCTGTGAGTGGCAGAATTGTGTTCACTGGTCCACATTACTTTATTTTAGAAGATTCATTTATTGTTTATTATTATTACACACCAGAATTATAACTTGCCTGTCATTTAGTACAATTAAAGTGTGTGCGTGAGAGAGAGAGAGCCTTTACTATTGTGAAATTTACAAGGTGAGCTAAAGAAATACATAGTGTGCCTTGTGTAGAAATGCCATTGCTTTGTTTTTATCTGAAACAGCTTATCTATGTCATTTTATGCATACCAGCTTGTGAGATTCTGTTTTAATATTTACCCTTCTCAGTCTTATGCAGGCAAGTATGTACCAGCCATTGCTTACTACATCCATATCCTCAACCCCAGAATGGACACGCAGATCAACCTGAAAGGAATTGCTATTGGAGATCCATATTCTGATCCTGAATCTGTGGGTGTCTCTCCTTTCCTTCCCATTTTGTTCCTTAAGGAAATTAAATCCCTTTTGATCAAATGAAAGGCTCTTTTTTTCACCGTAGTGATCTAACTGGATAAAGAGAAATAATATTACCCAGTTGATTCTCTAATGACTTAACTGTTTTAATTTTTACCAAATGTTTTAAAGTGTCAGTTTACGATGGCAGTCTAATGTAGCAATAAGTATGCTCACGTGTGTGTGTGTTTTATGTGTCTGTTGGTATGTTGTGCATATGTAATGTTGTGTATGTGGTGCATGATTGTCTTGCTTAGCTAATTGCAGCAGAGGATTGACAAATTACAAAAGTTTTTTTTTTTAACCAATTGAGTATACTTCACTAACTTCTTTTAAAAAATATTTATTTACTTATTCCCTTTTGTTGCCCTTGTTTTATTGTTGTAGTCATTCTTGTTGTTCTTGATGATGTCATCTTTGTTGGATAGGACAGAGAGAAATGGAAAGAGGAGGGGAAGACAGAGTGGGAGAGAAAGACAGCTGCAGACCTGCTTCACCACTTGTGAAGTGAATCCCCTGCTGGTGGGGAGCTGGGGGCTCAAACCAGGGTCCTTATGTAGGTCCTTGCGCTTTGCTCCACCTGTGCTTAATCTGCTGCACTACCGCCGACTTCACTAACTTCTTTCCTCTCATTGTGACATTAGTATTTGTCTTTTTTCTTCTCAGATCATAGAAGGCTATGCAGCATTCATGTACCAAGTTGGGTTGTTGGATGAGAATCAGAGAAAGTACTTCCAGAAGCAGTGTGATGAGTCCATAAAATACATAAAGGAGAAGAAGTGGTTTCGTGCCTTTGAAGTGAGTTCTGGGGTCTGCATTGCCCTGATGCAATGAGAATATCTGAGGAGGGTCCTAGAAGCACTACGATAGCTCAGGCTTTGCTGTTGGTTTAAAAGAAGGTATATTTGTTATGTTGTCCAAGATCAGGAAGCAAGTGGGTGGGTTGGTTAAGAAGAAAAGAACTGCCTGGGTTTCTTTGGATTTACTCGGGGTATATTTTAAACCTGAGCTCACCTCAGGGTGTTTATTTAGCTGTGTCTTTCATTAACTGTTTTGATTTCCTTAAATGCTGTATCAGCCCTAAAGGCACGCTCTATCATAAAGAAATCAGAAGAAAGACAACCTATAAAGTGGATGCATATGCTTCAACATATGCTCTAAACCTTTCAGAAGCTTACCATAGTACACACACAAGGCTTCAGCTGGAGAGGTGACCACATTGTATAACAAATGTCACATGTGTCTGTGTTTCAGGAACAAAGAGCATGAAGTATAGTAATCCGAAACTTTTACAAAGAGCCAGTGGTATTTGTAAATATTATTACATTGCTCACTCTAAAATTGAATTTAAGAATTGAATAATATGAATCTATTTCACCACTCCGCCCCCTTTTCTGTTGTTATTTAAAATGTAAAGCTATACTAAATACTAGGATACTGGAGGTTGGGTTTTTGCCAATGTAGACAAAGCACATGGGATAATCTTCTTGGGAGATAGAGGGGCTTAGACCTTTAAAATGCAGCCATTGTGTTCAACTTTAGTAAGTATAAGGTCAAGGTTGAATTTTTTAAATATTTATTTTCCCTTTTGTTGCCCTTGTTGATTTTCATTGTTGTTGTAGTTATTGTTGTTGTTATTGATGTTGTCATTGTTAGAGAGAGAAACGGAGAGAGGAGGGGAAGACAGAGAGGGGGGAGAAAGACAGACACCTGCAGACTTGCTTCACCGCCTGTGAAGCGACTCCCCTGCAGGTGGGGAGCCTGGGGCTCGAACTGGGATCCTTATGCCGGTCCTTGCGCTTTGGGCCATATGCACTTAACGTGCTGCACTACCGCTCGACTCCCCTCAAGGTTGGATTTTAAAGACACAATCTTTTCATTTTGGCAGCTGGTCTCCTAGAACCATTTGTTTAGAGCATTATGGTTCTTAAAGCTGATATTCATTGTCTTCTAGATTAGTCAATTTCAGTCAAAATGGGAAACTTAGAAGTTTTGGGAGAAGACATACAAAGAAGTTGTCTGGGCACATGGCCTATAGTCCTCTCAAACAATCACTACCTTTGCTGTGAATTCTGAGCACCAAGAAAGAGATATGGAGCTCTTAGCCATCACTCAGGACATTAATCAGCAGCTCCTCTTTTTGTGTCAAGACACCCAATAGGACTGCTGAGTGTAGTGTCAGAATGTCTTTTAAAAAATTTTTTTTATGTCTTTCCTTTTGTTGCCTTTGTTGTTTTATTGTTGTAATTTTTGTTGTTGTTATTGATGTTGTCGTTGTTGGTTGTTGGATAGGACAGAGAGAAATGGAAAGAGGAGGGGAGGACAGGGAGAGAGAAAGAGAGACACCTGGGGGGTCGGACGGTGGCGCAGTGGGTTAAGCGCACTGTGGCACAATGCGCAGCGACCGGCGTGGGGATCCCGGTTTGAGCCCCCGGCTCCCCACCTGCAGGGGAGTCGCTTCACAGGCGGTGAAGCAGGTCTGCAGGTGTCTGTCTTTCTTTCCCCTCTCTCTCTGTCTTCCCCTCCTCTCTCCATTTCTCTCTGTCCTATCCAACAACAAAGCAACGTCAACAATGGCAATGATGGCCGCAACGAGGCTGCAACAACTAGGGCAACAAAAGGGGGGAAAGATGGCCTCCAGGAGCGGTGGGTTCATGGTGCAGGCACCGAGCCCAGCAATAACCCTGGAGGGAAAAAAAAAAAAAGAAAGAAAGAGAGACACCTGTAGACTTGCTTCATCACCTGTGAAGTGACTCCACTGCAGGTGGGGAGCTGGCGGCTTGAACTGGGATCCTTATGCCGGTCCTTGCTTCACGCCATGTGCGCTTAACCCACTGTGCTACCGCCTGACTCCCACATTTAGAATGTCTTATGCATACACAGGAATACATAGGAAGGATAGATCTTACCAGGAATTGGTAGGATCATTTAAAATCTTCAGAGACAGTATTGTCAAGACTGGTTCCAGGCTGTTCGCTATGGGCAGAGAGGATGAAAAGGAATAACCTTTATAATTTGGGGTTAATATCAAATTTTGTAGTGCATGAGAGCAACATGCAAGTGAGACATATGACATGTTTTTGAGGAAGTGTATAAGTATTAAGCAGTGTCAAGAGCAAGAACATTTGAAGGATCCAAAGGGGTGAAGAAAGCAAAAATATGTGTGTGTGGCACATGATGCAGCAGGCTGTGTTTTCACAGGATTAGTGAAACTGTTGAAAAGCTTAGGTGCTATGTGTATTCAGAGATAATGAGAAGATGGCCCCACAAGTTCTCTGTCAAACCAGATTCATTGAAAACAGTCTTTTTAAAAAAAAAAAACACCAAAAGAATCTCTCAAAATATTACAGGTGCAGGATATCTTTGCCTGTCTTAGTTCAATATCATGAGTGATTAATTAAATCACAAGAGAGTTTTTCAAGGGGAGTTGGGTGGTAGTGCGTGAAGCACAAGGACCGGCGTAAGGATCCCGGTTCAAGCCCCCAGCTCCCCACCTACAAGGGAGTGAAGCAGGTCTGCAGCTGTCTATCTTTCTCTCCCCTCTCTGTCTTCCCCTCCTCTCTCCATTTCTCTCTGTCCTACCCAACAATGACGATGACACCAATAACAACAACAATAATAACTACAACAGCAATAAAAACAAGGGCAACAAGAGGGAAAATAAATGAATAAATAAATAAACTTAAAATAGAGGGCTTTCCAAAGGAAATTAGACAAAATGCAACTTAGAAAAATAAGCAGCTCATAATGAACAGGGTGTTTCTTTTCCTTTCCTTTTCTGGTTTTTCCTTTTCTTTCCCTGTTTCTTTCCATTTCTGTTATTTTATTTTATTTTTATTTTATTGCCACAAGTATTATGGCTGGGCCTCAGTGCCTGCACAAGAAATCCACTGCTCTCAGGAGCCTCTCCACCCCCCCCCCCCACTTTTTTTCTTATATAGGGCAGAAAGATATTGAGAGGAGTGAGGGAGATAAAGGAGAGAGAAAGAGAGACACTTGTAGTACTGTTTCACCACTCAGGAAGCTTGCAGGTAGGGAGCAAAGGCTCAAACCCAGGTTCTTAAGCATGTTAATATGTGCACTCAGCTGGGTTCACCACTGCCTAGCACTGTGAAATTTCCTCCAACCCATGCAATAGAAGACTCCAGAAAATCCTGAAACTTCACCTAGAGGACACAAACATCAAAATTACAAGACTTAGTAAGCCTTAGTAATGAAACCTGTATGACTCTGCACTCTTAGAATGACCAAGTTATTCTAAGAGCAGTAAATCAGAGAGGGAAGGAACTTTAGCAATCATCTGCCTCTATACCTAAGCTGTTATTGACCAGGATACTGACAGACAATTAATTACCAAAGGCTGTATAAATGAGGTTGTGACATGCTTAGGGCCAAAATTGTTCATACCTGTTACTGCTGAATCCAGTCCCCAATATTTCTCCTGAGGTAATTTGCATATATTCACTAAGAAATCCTGGGATGTCTTAGCCATTCTGCAAGATACCCAGTTACTTGATTGCTGTTCCTGTATTGTCTTCTCACCATGACCTTTTCCTGGATCATAGAGTTAACTTATTTGTTTGACAGCGGAGAGTCTCTATTCATTTCGAATCCAAAGTCACTCTTATTTCTAGATCCAAGGATGCTGAAGGTCATTTCTAGAAACCAATTCCAAAAATCCTGCTTCCATTCAGAAACCCTGATACCCCACAATGCCCCTTCTGGGAGAAAGAACTGGATAGAAACACTTCCTTTGGACTGAACCTGTCATATGGGTTCAGGGTTTGGGCAACCGATAACCACCATTGTGTGTGTTTGAAAGGTGATCATTTATCTCATTGCAGCTCTGACCCAGGTAATCCCAGCCCTGCACCATCTGCCCAATCAGATGCCATGACCCTGAGCGGCAGTGGTGCTGATAAAGTATATATTTATTGCCACTATATTTTCTGCAGTGATGACTTCTTTTCTCACAGAACAGTTTTTTTAACCTATTTGTTTATTTTGATTTTATTGGAGGCTTAATGGTTTACAGTAGAGTTCTGAACACATAGAAACAGATTCTCATCTCCCCTTGATTGGTATCCAGGAGACACACCAGAACTCCAGTGTCCTTCATCCTGTCCTTTTCCCTTCTTTCCCAGAACCCTTTGCTTTGGTGCAATATGCCACATCCAGTCCAACTTTCACCTATGTCCTCCCTTACCTTTATTAAGTCTCGCCAATAAGTTACACCATCAGGAATTAGACTTTCTCATTCTGGCTTGTCTCAATGAACATGATACTTTCAAGTTCTGAGCACAAAATTTCACAGGATATAACATCATCATTATTAACAGCTGCATAGTACTCCATTGTGTATATGTACCACAACTTCCTTAGCCATTTAATTGTGGCCCAGAGCAAAATGTACCAGAGACAGAGAAACTGTCTCATTAAGAAGGAGTAGAGGCTTTGGGAAACCTCTTCCATAAGTAGAAAGGCAGTCCATGGAGGATGGGTAGCCAAGTTTACTTATCTGGGGGATGGGCAGGTTAGGTCCCACGTTGGTGCTGGTCCCTGTTCAGGTGCCATTATGTCGTGCTAGCTTCACGGGCAGGAGAGAGAGACGACCAGGGACTCATGGCTGAGTGGTACGCAGTTCAGTCTTTATTCATGTGGAACGCAGCACAATCTAAGCTATCTCTAATCACAGTCTTGTCCTTATATATCCTGAGGCAGAAGAGTCAGGTCCAAAGAGGATGTAGGTAGGATAGGGGGTGGGGAGAAGGAAAAAGCATGCAAAACAGTGAGGATTAAACCAATGCCCTGGAGGCAGGGTGGTGCTTAGTTAACAGTGGTTATGTAAATAGAATACAGTGTTAAGCAGGGGGTGTTTAACCAATGAAACAGAAGGGGTCTTAGAAGCAGAAATTAGAAGCATACCAACATTTAATAATGACCATTTTTACCCATATCCCTATAATAACTTGTTATTATTGGTGGTTTACAAGATTTTAAGATGATAAGTTATCAGTATCTACATACTGACCCTATCACCAAAGTTTTGTGTCCCATAATAAGGGAGGACTTTTTGCTCTGTTTGCTCTGTTACTCTCATTTCCATGTGTTACTCACATTTCCATAATGCCCAGGACAAAGAAGATTTGCAATAAGTGAATCTTGAATGAAACAATTTATAGAAAAGCTATTGAATAAATGTCTGTATTTTTTTTAACCTACTTCTCTGTTTTTTAGTTTAGTTTTTATTTTTTTAATCTTCCTTTTCTTTGTCCTTACACAGATAATGGATAAACTACTCGATGGTGACTTAACAAGTGATTCTTCTTACTTCCAGAATGTTACAGGATGTTCTAATTACTATAACATTTTACAGTGCAAGGTAATGATAATGGTTTGATAGCAGTAATATTTTTGGGTTAAAACTTTTGGCAGAACCAAATTCTCTCTGACTTGGGCCTTTATATTAGACAAACATGTTCGAATCATAATGCATGGCTTAATCTACTGATTCATATGAACCCTCTACCTGTACCAGGGTTGTATGTATTATAATCTGACCACTGAGAGTTTTAGATAATTCAAAACAAGGTCTGATTTGTGTCCCCACCTCGCCGCCTGAGTTGAGCTGGTTATACAGAGGTTCTTTTGTGAAAGATGGAGGTTAAGCTTGTAGTTCTGGATATCAGGTCCCATAATGTCAAGCTTACAGTGAGTTTCTTGAAAATCCCCTCATTATTTGTTCTGTATTCAAGACAGCTTGAGTAATGAAAACCCCCATAAGCCTTTATGAAAATATTTGGTTTGTTGTCCTTTTAATTTAGAATGCTTTGTACATTTCATATGTCTTTCAACCCAAGCCCTCAGGAATATTTCTCAAAGTCTTCAAGTTAAGTTCTTTCATAAAAGTAGGCCAAAGTTGATGTCTTATATGCATAATTCATCTAATTAGACAATAGAAATTAAATGAGGATTTGTGTTTGTATAATCTTTGTCTACTGTATGTAACAACACCCTTGATTCAGTTTCTTAGAAACGCCTTATTTATGAGCTATTTTGTAAATAAAATATAAAACTAATTTCAGTGGAATTCAGCTCTGTGGTTTTTGGCTTTAGAAGCTACCAAGAGAAAAACATGTGGTAGTCAAGAAAGAAACAAAATTTGTGAATACATTTTTTTCTTTAAAAAGTTATGATTTATTCATGGTTAACAAAAATTATTGATGATACATAAATATTTTAACTTAAACTCAAGACTTTTTTCTTTTTAAACATTTAAAATTATGTATATTTTATTTTTATTTAGTAAAAATCATATTACCAAATTTTTATTGTTTTCTTAGAAAATTTTTCTTTTGTCTTATGCCCTTCAAAAATGTTATCTTGTTTATATCGCTTTTTAAAAAAATCTTTTAAAAATATTTATTTATTTATTCCCTTTTGTTGCCCTTGTTTTATTGTTGTAGTTATATAGCTTTTTTAAATGTGCTATTCCCACTCCCCAGCCTTATTGCCTAACATCTTTTTTTTTTCTCGCCGCCCCCATCTTCTTTTTTAACTTTTTTTTTGGAGTTCTTTTTTTTAATATTTATTTTCCCTTTATCTTGCCCTTGTTATTTATTGTTATTGTTGTTATTGCTGTCATTGTTGTTGGATAGGACAGAGAGAAATGGAGAGAGGAGGGGAAGACAGAGAGGGGGAGAGAAAGATAGAGAGCCGCAGACCTGCTTCACTGCCTGTGAAGCGACTCCCCTGCAGGTGGGGAGCCGGGGGCTGGAACCCGGATCCTTACACTGGTCCTTGTACTTTGCACCACGTGCGCTTAACCCGCTGCAATACCGCAGGACTCCCCCCATCTTTTTTTTTTTTTAACATTTAATTTATTTTATTTTAGTGAGAGAGAGAGTGTGTGGTACAGAGGGAAAGACAGAGAAAGAGAGAAAGAGAAAGGGAAATAGAGAAGTGGTGCTGAGGATTGAACATGGGACCTAGGAGCCTCTGATGTGAAAGTCTTTTTTGTGTAACCATTGCTGTCTCCCCAGTCCTTTACTACCTAATCTTTCTGATGCCCTCTTCTGGTAGGATCCTGAGGACCAGCTTTACTATGGGAAGTTTTTGTCCCTTCCACAAGTGAGGCAAGCTATCCATGTAGGAAATCGAACTTTTAATGATGGATCTGAAGTTGAGAAGTACTTAAGAGAAGATACAGTGAAGTCAGTTAAGCCCTGGCTAACTGAAATTATGAATAATTATAAGGTAAGAGGCTTGCTTTACTTATTACTTTAGGACTTTTCAGATTGCCCAGAGCTAAGATGACTTTGTTATTTGACTCCTTCAATTTTTTTTCCTTACATTTAAAAAATATAAATAGGGAGTTGGAAGGCAGCACATCGGGTTAAGCGCAGGTGGCGCAAAGCGCAAGGACTGTCGTAAGGATCCTGGTTTGAGCCCCCAGCTCCCTACCTGTGGGGGAGTCGCTTCACAAGTGGCGACCTGTCTGCAGGTGTCTTATCTTTCTCTCCCCCTCTCTGTCTTCCCCTCCTCTCTCCATTTCTCTCCTATCCAACAATGACGGCATCAATAACAACAACAATAATGACTACAATAAAACAACAAAAGCAACAAAAGGAAATAAATATTAAAAAAGAATAAAAATATAAATAATAACCACTTTATTGTTTGATGTATTTGAAGTAAAAGGATTTCCTCTCTTTTAATTAAGTCACTTTCTTCCTGGTAGTTTCTTTCTTTTCTTAAAGGTTTTGTGTTTTATCTTATTTTATTATTTACATTTTATGGGGGTGGGTAATGATTTACAGTACAGTTGTTGTCCTGTGGATACTAGTCCTCATCTCCCTGTGCTAGATGTCTGCAAAACATCCTCACCCCCAATTTAGGTCCTTTTTCAGCATCATGCACCTGGACCCCAAAGCCCTCTAGCTCTTCTTCCCTCCCTTCTTTCCCAGAGTTCTTTGCTTTTCTGCAATACACCAAGCCTAGTCCAAGCTTTATTTTGTGTTTTCCCTTTCTGTTCTTGTTTCTTAAGTTCTTCTGCCTAATGAGTGAGATCAACCAGTAAACACCTTCTCTCTCTTTTTTTTTATTTCACTTAGCATGATTCCCCTGGTCATTTCTTAAAATGATAGTCTTCTTGGCACATACTACTTCTCATCAGAAAAGAAGTGTAACAGAACTGAGAAGACGGTTGCCCTTTTTAAAGCCAATAGATATTCTCTTATTGCTTATTGTTTAGTATTAATCCCAGTGAAACCGGTGATAAATGAAACAATTGCTGATTCCAAAATAGCATTTTGCCAAATCATTGTATCCATTTATGTTGCTCTACCACGTTTTTTTTTTAAATTTGTACCTTAAGCCGGACACTGTGCTAAACTATCAGATTGAAAGAATGAATGAGATAGACAAATATACCTAATAAACTTGTCCCTAATCCATTAAGGTAACTATCATCCATACATATATGACAAAACAGCTTAACCTGTGTAGTCTTTATTTTTATTTTTATTTCATTTATTTTATTTTACTGGAGCACTTCTCAGCTCTGGCTAGTGGCTGTTCAGGGGATTCAGTGTGGGACTTCAGAGCCTCAGGCATGAGAGTCTCTTTGCATAACCATTATGCCATCTACCCCTGCCCAGCGTATGTATTCTTTAAATAGAAACACTGTTTAAATATGTAATATTAAGGATGCAAAGTGTTATTTTTGAGTGTAAAGTAGATAAGGGAGTTCCCATATTTGTCCCTTGGGAAATATATTTTATACTGTACAAACTTAACTAGAATATGATTCTTGGTCCAAGTAGACCTAACAGTGTTAGTCTTCAGCAGACTTGCACGCCTAAGGCCCAGAGGTTCTTTGTTCAATCCCTGGCAAAAATAAGCTCACCTGTTGTCAGTTAATCACCACAGAGTGTCTGTCCACTGGATGGACAAAGTTGTACCTAGTCATTAGAGTTGATCCTACATTTTGATATTTAAACATATTGCTTAAGCCCAACAATGTGAATCCCAATGAAATCAGAATATTTTCTAAATGCTTTCACTTTGAATCAATTGCCAGAGAAAGAGTAGTTTTGTGGGTGAAGATAAACCATGTCTCCATAAAGGAAAAAAAACAACAAAACTATACTGTCAGTTTTAGTGCGAACCAAAAGAGGCTGCTTCTGAAACAGACTCTGCATATTCATTGCTGCGTATTTGTTGCTGCAGCTGGCTTAACCTACAGGGCAGCAATTATCTCTGGCTTGTCTCTTAATGGTGGTGAACCTCAATGTATATGCAATGGAATCAGAACAATCTAGATTGGCTTAAAACATTAGTACCCTTGGAGATTTATTTATGTAAGACTCAGTGTTAATTTGTCATAGAAAATAGTACATATGTTTCTACTCATCAGAACATGGAAGTCTTTTCCCAGTAATAGAGTCATTTTAGCTCATGCGGAGTATCTCTGATGAACTGAACAATCCCTTCATGGGTTTCTAAGGCTTGATAAAACTCCTGTGGCACCTTGTTTCTGTTGACTGTAATCATCTACAGGGAGTATAAGTACTTAAAAATCACTGTTATATGTAACTTTAGATATTTGGATGATAAAGATATATTTCTAGTTTTAAAATGACTAGAATAGACAACTGAGGTTATAATTTAGATGGTAGTGTGTGGGACTTGTATACCGGAAGCTCCCGGTTCCATCCCTGGTGTCATATGTACCAGAGTGGCCCCTCTCCCTCTTCACCTCTTCCTCTTCTCCCCTCTCCTCTCCTATCTCTCTCACTCTCCCTCTTTAACCCTCCTTCTCCCCTCTCCTCTCTTCACTTCTCCTCTCAACTCCTCTCCCACCTCCTCTTCTTCTGTCCTTTAAAAAAATTTTTTTGTGTTTATTTGTTTGCCCGTTTGTTGCCCTTGTTTTTTATTGTTGTTGTAGTTATTATTGTTGTTGTTGTTATTGATGTCATTGTTGTTAGCTAGGACAGAGAGAAATGGAGAGCGGAGGGGAAGACAGAGGGGGAGAAAAAGATAGACACCTGCAGACCTGCTTCACCGCCTGTGAGGCGACTCCCCTGCAGGTGGGGAGCTGGGGGCTCAAACCCGGATCCTTATGCCGCCTGTCCCTGTGTTTTGCGCCACATGCGCTTAACCCGCTGCACTGCGTTGCTACCGCTGGACTCCCTCTTTTCTTCTTCTTCTTCACCTCTCCCTCTTGTCCTCTCCCTCTCCCTTCTCCCCACTTTCTTCCTCACTTTTTAAATCTTATCCCAAATAAATATGTATGTTTACAAATATCTAAAGTGACACAACACCATTATTGGTGGCCAGGCAGCCATTTTCTTTTTACTAGATAAAGGAGTGTATGTGTATGTGTATGTGTATGTGTATGTGTATGTGTATGTGTATGTGTATGTGTATGTGTAAAGAACAAGAGCGCACAGGGAGGGGAGTGAGGGAAAGAAAGAGACAGTCAGGGAGTCGGGCGGTAGCACAGTGGGTTAAGCATACGTGGCACAAAGCACAAGGACCGGAGTGAGGATCCGGGTTGAAGCCCCAGGCTCCCCACCTGCAGGAGAGTCCCTTCACAGGCTGTGAAGCAGGTCTGCAGGTGTCTGTCTTTCTCTCCCCCTTTATGTCTTCTCCTCCTCTCTCCATTTCTCTCTGTCCTATCCAACAACGACGACATCAGTAACAACAACAATGATAACTACAACAATAAAACAACAAGGGCAACAAAAGGGAATTAATAAGTAAATAAATATTTTAAAATTTTAATAATAAAAACAAAGAGACAGAAAAGGAAAGACGTTTCAATACTGCTCCAGCACTCATGAAGCCCCACCCCATCACAGGTGCTCCTGTGTGGTTGCTAGGGGTTTGGAGTCGGATCCTCTTACGTGATAAAGTATGTACTGTGCTGTGTGAGCTTCCTCTCAGGCCCCTTAAAGGAACTTTTATATTACAGAAAAAAAAAATCCCTCCTGAAAAGTAACAAGACACCAAAACTACACAACCTTTGGGAAGAATGTAAAGGAATAAAAATGTAACCCATTTACAATGATTATAAGATAAATCTACCCAATAAGTGGCAAATAAATAATATATAAACCTTATGACCTGTCAATGCCCCTGTTCAGCAGGGAAGCAATTACAGAAGCCAGACCTTCTACCTTCTGCACCCCACAATGTCCCTTGGGTCCATACTCCCAGAGGGATAAAGAATAGGAAAGCCATCAGGGGAGGGAATGGGATACAGAGCTCTGGTGGTGGGAATTGTGTGGAGTTGTACCCTACTTATGATTTTTTTGTCAGTGTTTCCTTTTTATGAATAAAATTTTTTTAAATGCAAAAAAATACTAATAAACAGCGGGTTAAGCGCACATGGTGTGAAGCGTAAGAGCCGGCTAAGGATACCAACAGGTTTGAGTCTTGTCCAACTGCAGGGGAGTCGCTTCACAGGCGGTGAAGCAGGTCTGCAGGTGTCTGTCTCTCTCTCTCCCCCTCTCTGTCTTCCCCTCCTCTCTCCATTTCTCCCTGTCCTATCTAACAACCACGACATCAGTAACAGCAACAATAACTACAACAACAATAAGAGAACAAAGGCAACAAAAGGGAGAAAATAAAAATCAAAAGATGAAATTAAAAAAAAAATTCCTCAGCTCTATGAAAAAAAATCTATTAAGGAATAGCCTAAGCAATTGGAAAAGATGAAGCTAAGATGTGGCTCAGTAGGTAGAGCATAGGAATTGTATGAACAGAGGCCTGCGTTTGACCCCTGGCAATATATACACCAAATTAGACAAATCACTTAAAAAAATAAAAATAGAAAAGGAACTCAAAGTTAACATAACAGCAGTTCCTTGTTAAAATAAGAAAGAAATAAATATAAAAACTAGCCAGATTGAAAAATAATATTTTGGATTATTGAGATTCTTGTTTAAATCAGGTAACAGTATTCTGAAATCTTTTAGGAATCAACTAAGTCATGTACAGAACACTGAGACTATAAACATGAGATCTCAAGCTAGATATCTTTAGCCTAAATTTTGTTTTATCCTTCACAGGCTGTATTCCTTTGGGGCAGAATACTTAAACTCCATGTGTAGCTTGCTTATTTGTCAGATGGGATATTTATGTGTGAGTTCTTGTGAGACTGAAATGGATTATATATGTAAAACACTTGGAACAGTGCCTAGTGGCTAGAAAGTAGTTAGAAATATGAGTTATTATCAGTGAAACCTAGCAAATTATACAAGAAATTCCAGAATACATAGAAATGAAAAAAGACTTCATAGGTTTTTAGTTTCCAATCTAGAATTTGAGCATCTTAGAAATAACTACTTTTGATTTTATGTTATTTAAAATATTATTAGTGGTTTAATAATAATTACCAGGATTGTAAGATAACATGGGTACAGTTCTATACAGTTCCCACCACCAGAGTTTTGTGTCCCAACTCCTTCACTGGAAACTTTCCTGTTCTTTATCCTTCTGGGAATATGGACCAAAATTCTTTTTTTTTTAATTTTTAAAAATATTTATTCATTTATTTATTTATTTTCCCTTTTGTTGCCCTTGTTTTTTATTGTTGTAGTTATTATTGTTGTTCTTATTGATGTCATTGTTGTTGGATAAGACAGAGAGAAATGGAGAGAGGAGGGGAAGACAGAGAGGGGGAGAGAAAGATAGACACCTGTAGACCTGCTTCACTGCCTGTGAAATGACTCCCCTGCAGGTGGGGAGCCGGGAGCTCGAACCGGGATCCTTACTCCTGTCCTTGAGCTCTGCGCCACATGCGCTTTACCCGTGTGCTACCGCCTGACTCCCATGGACCAAAATTCTTCATGGGGTTCAGAAGGTGGGAGTTTTGGCTTCTATAATTGCTTCTCCACTGGACATGTATTTTGGCAGGTCAATCTATACTCCCGGCCTGTTTCTGTCTTTCCCCAGTGGGGCAAGGCTCTGGGGAGGTGAGATTTTGGGATACACTGATGAGGTCTTCTGCCTAAGGAAAGTCAGGATAGAATCCTAGTAGCATCTACAACTTGATGGCTGAAAGTTAGTAAGATATAAAGCAGGGTAAACCATTAATCCCTAATAAAGAAATTAAAAAAGATATAATGCAGGACAAATTGTTTAATAAACAGCAATCCAAAGGTAGAAATAAAACAGGTGAAATTAGGAGTCTTCGGGTGGGAAGAAACTATGAAGTCTATTTTAGGTATGTTCCAAAGAGCCCATGACTTCAATAATTTTTGCCTGAGCCTGATAACATGCAAGATGTTGTCAAAGTTTAGAATAGGGCTAGAAAGCTGGGTTAGGGCAGAGAGCAGTTTCTAAACATGAGGAAAGTATATAAATACCATAGACTGTTTACCTCCTCTATGTGACTTAAGGTCCCTGTATGTTCATATTTAGCACAGGAGCCTATGTGATCTCTAAGTCTTTGTCAGTCTTAGGAACATTCTCGGCCACAGTCATTTCAGGACCAGTCTACCTGAAGTCACAGAGTAGGCTGGTGAGGCCTCCTTTCAGAAACTGGGGCAGTCCCTACCATTGTTACTCTACAATGAAGGCAAGGTCCTAGAGAGGCCCACAGGAGGGTATATGATGTCATCCCTCATGGAAGTAACCAGTGATGGTGGAGAAAGGAATTTCTTAGAGGACTAGGCCCATCATAATGAGGTAAAAATCCAAGGATTCTCTGACTAGGGCCCCAGATTATGGGGTGGTCTGGTATTAACCAAAAAGGCCATCATGAAAGTGAGCCAGAGCCAGTCTCTTGACCTTTTCCGGCTTTTGTAGACTTTTTTCTTCTTCTTTTTTAATGGAGCCAAAAAGAGAAGCAGAGAGAAAGAGTGAAAAGAGACTATAGCTCTGAAGCTTCTTTCAGTGTCATAGGGACTAGACTCAAGCCTGAGCTTGCACATGGTGAAGCAGTGCACTGTCCAAGCCAAGAAGTTAAAATTCTCACCTGGCAACTGAAAAAGTCTACAAACTGAAAAATCAGTAGCTCTTTGATCTGTCAGAGAATGAGGTAACAGATTAATCTTCCAATATCCACTAATTTGAGAGATATACAGATGGATATGGTGAATCACAAATTATCTGATAGTAAAGCAAGTGATCTAGTAGAGATCTTGGCCCATACTCTCTATAGGGGAATCCAAGGAAACCCTGACTAGGGCCCAGGATGATGGGGTGGTCTGGTATTAATCAAAAAAGTCACAATTAAGTGACCCAGTGTCTTGACCTTATCCAGCTTTTGTAGGCCCTGGCCCACTTTTTTACTGGATTAGTTTTACTTTTTTTTTAATATTTATTTATTTTGTTGACCTTGTTTTATTGTTATAGTTATTATTGTTGTTGTTGATGTCATCGTTGGATAGGACAGAGAGAGAGAGAGGAGGGGAGACAGAGAGGGGGAGAGAAAGATAGACACCTGCAGACCTGTTTCACTGCTTGTGAAGTGACTCCCTTGCAGGGAGCCGGGGACTTGAACCTGGATCCTTACTCTGGTCCTTGCGCTTTGTGTCACGTGCACTTTACCCGCTATGCTACCACCCGACTCCCTAGTTTTACTTTTTATTTTATTTTATTTATTTTATTTTTTACCAGAGCACTGATCAGCTCTAGTTTACGGTGGTACAGGGGATTGAACCTGAGACTCAGAAGCCTCAGGCATGATAGTCTGTTTGCATAGCCATTATGCTATCTACCCCTGCCATAGTTTTACTTTTTTTATACATCTGCACCAATTCTGTTTAGATGTTTGATATCAGTTAGCTATTTGTCAGATGTATCTTCTCCCATTTACTGGAGTGCCTGGTTATCCTTGTGTAGTTTACTTTCATTATATAGAAACTTTTAATTTCATGTATTCCCATTTATTTACTTTTGTTTTCATTTTGCATTCCCATGGAGGTGAGTATCACGTAAATATTTGATGTGAAGATCCTGTAATTTCATCAATGTTTATTTTCCCTTTTGTGCCCTTGTTTTTTATCGTTGTAATTATTATTGTTGTTATTGATGTCATCGTTGTTGGACAGGACAGAGAGAAATGGAGAGAGGAGGGGAAGACAGAGAGGGGGACAGAAAGATAGACACCTGCAGACCTGCTTCACTGCTTGTGAAGCGACTCCCCTGCCGGTGGGGAGCCAGGGCTTGAACCAGGTCCCTTATGCCGGTCTCCCTGCACCAATGTTTTCTTTCTTTCTTGATACAGAGAGGGATAGAAAGCAGAGGGAGAGAGTGAAAGAGACAGCACTAAAGCTTACTTCATTGTGGTGGCAACATCCCGGGCCCTGTGTCACACACCTAGTAAAGCAGTGCTCTAACCAAGTGAGTTATTTTGCTGATCCAGTTTTAGTTTGTTTCATTAAAGATAATTAGTAAACTATAGCTAGGTGCAACAATGTGTACATTCCTAGAAACAGGATATTGAGTGAAAAGCATGCTATTGAGTAATAAAAACCAATAAAACTAAGAAAAATGTAAAATTAAACAGTCCATTATTTTGGTATAGACACATTTGTTAGAATTTTTTTTCAAAAACAAAGGAATTCTAAATATGAATCCCAGGATGGCAGTTAGACAGAGGGTAGGGGCAGGGATCTTGCACAATGAGTAAATTCAATGATATTGGTAGCACACTAGCTTTTAAGACAACAATGATTTTTTAAAGTGTTTTTTTTATCATGCTTCCTAACCTAGAAATATGTTACAATATAGTTGTTGGTAGGTACCAAAAATACATAAAAAATAGGATGGAATTCATCCATGATTAATACTTTGGAGGGATTTTCTTGACCATGTTGTGAGCATGCGTACTATTTCATATGGCAATGTCCTTAATGTCACTCAGCATGCTCTAGAGAATCACAAGGCATGATGGTGGCGGCAGTAACACTGATCTGCTTTCACAGATAATTCCACTAATGTGCTTCTCTGTTAGAAATTACTTATATTACCAAAAATAACAAGTCATTTAAATAATCTTTTTGTACCTGGCTATATATGTCCGTTGGTGGGCAGCAGATTTACTTGAAATTTATATTCTATTATAGTTCCCTGATAGTAGTACTGGAGAACACTCAGTGTCAGAAGTCATGTTGCCTGGAACTTAAAACTTCCCCTTTTCCTCCTAATATGTAAAATTCTATCTTGCTTATAAACAACAGACATTCCATAGGCAACCATCTTGCATCTCATTAACTGCATCTTTACCCCAGGACCAGTATAGTGCCTGGCACATAGTAATCATCCCATGACCTTTAGTAGGGAAAGAATTGCCATGTGAACAAAGGAAAGAAACGAGTGAAAAAGTGAAGGAGAATAAAGGACCTCAAGACCTGTTGATTTATATCATATCTACCTTTTATTTTTATTTATTATTATTACTATTATTGCCACCACTGATTCCCAACAGCTATTTTTTTCTTTTCTGTTTTCCTTTCTGTCTTATTTGATAGAACAAGAATAGGGATCTTGGGGTAGAAAGTTGCAAAGAAGTCTATTTTAGGTAAGTTCCTAGGGGCACTTGACTTTAGTAATTTTTGCTTGAGTTTGATAGCTGACATGGAGGTAGACTAAAAATACTGTCTGGAAAGATGGTTTCAGAGTTGAGAATAGGGCTAGAAAGCTGAGTAGAGCAGTAAGTAGCTCCCAATTGTGAAAAAAAAATTATGAATAAAAAAATTAACTGTTTACTCTACCAACCTGACCCAGGGCCCATATATCTTTATATTTAGCACATGAGCCTGTGTAACCTCTGAATCCCTGTCAGTCTGAATTTGCAGTTCATGGTCATAACTGGGAACATTCTAGGCTGCACTCATTTCAGGACCAGTCTCCTTCGAGTGGCAGGGTAGGATGACCCAACCTCCCTTTAGAGAGTGGGACAGTCCCTACCATTGCTACTTTATAGGGAGGACAAGTTTCTGGAGTGGCCCATGTGAGGGCTTATGCATATGTTCCTGATAGAAGTGACCAGTGATGATGCAGAGAGGGATCTATTAGAGGTTTAGGTCCATCATATCTGTGTGGATATCCCTAACTAAGGCCCCAGATGTTGGAGTGGTCTGTATTGACCAAAAAGGCCATCATTAAATGAAATAGTCTCTTACCCTTGTCTGTCTTGTAGACCCTTCTTTATCTGATGAACTTAGACTTTCTGCCAGTTGCCAAAACATTGAGTATTATATGTTGTATTCAAACTGGTATTAGGTTTTGGAGTCTACCTTTTTTGGGCCTTTCTACTAGATTTCCAAGCTTATTAGGTCTTAGTCTAATCAGAGAATTTGCGAAGCTTTCTTTAGGCCCTTCTACTAGGATCCTTGGTTTATTAGGTCTAAGTCTAGTAACAGAGGGCTATTAAGCACTTTTACTTTGAGTTATGTAATTTCCTCTTGCATGTGGAATTCATGCACACCTGTACCCAGTACTCTAAACCCTAGCTTGTACTAGAGTATCTGTAACTTTGTTAGATAATGTGCCATCTATGGCACACCTAGTTGAGCGCATGTGTTAACAATTCTCAAAGACCCAGGTTCGAGGCCCCAGTCCCCATCTGCAGGGGGAAAGCTTCACAAGTGGTGAAGCAGGGCTGCAGGTGTCCCTCTGCCACTCTCTCTATCTCCCCTTTCCTCTCTAGCTGTTTCTATCCAATAAATAAATAAATAAAGATAACAAAAAATTTTTAAAAACACCAGATAGCGTGCCATCTGAAATGGAACTAGGGAGTCCCACATGTTAGGAAAGGTCTCAGTAGATTAGAGGAGTTGGGAGGTTGACATCTCAGGCTTGATGTCTCTGGCGACCATCCATAGTAACTCGTCAGTAACCCCATAATGTGACATGGCAGCACTGATAGTGTTCGTTGATTTAGTTGAGTTAGACAGAGGCAGTATGCCAGTAAGGGATCAGAGAGAAGAAACATCAAGAAATATGGGAATAGTCCTAGAAGTTCCAGGGCTAGGAGAAAAAACAATCTTAAAGAGGATGTGAAGAGTTCCTTGTATTCCTAGAGTTTAAAATAGCAGTAGTTATTTATTAAAACCAAATTAGTTGGGGGGTTGTTTTCCTATTAAAATTCAGTTGTTAGGATATACCATAATATACTTGCTTTGTGCCATTTAGAAGTATCTGCTGATCACAGTATCTTATATACTGACAGGTTGCTTCCATATTTTGGTTATTGTGAATAATGCAGCTATGAACATGGGGATATATATATATATATATATATATATATATATATATATCCCTTCAAATTGTTTCTTTTATATAAATAACTAGGATTGATGGATAATAAGGTATTCCCATTTGTATTTGATTAAGGATCCTACACTTCACATTCCCAACAGCAGTGTAATAGAGTTCCTTTCTCTCCATATCCTTTCCAACACACCCTTCCCTGTTTTGTTGATGAAGGCCATTCTAACAGGTGTGAGGTGGTCTTAATATTTCTGTCTTGCTTAATTAGGATGTCAAGGATGTCTAGGACTATATTGAATAGAACTGGTGAGAGTGGGCATCCTTGCCTAGTTCCTGATTTTATGTGGAAAGCTTTTTCAATTTTCTGACATTGAGTATGATGTTAGTCCTACCAGGTTTACCTTTATTATGTTGAGGAATTTTCCAGTTTCTTGAGGGTCTTTCTCATAAATGGCTGTTGGACTTTGTCAAATGCTTTTTCTGTGTCAACTAATAAAAATCATGTGATTTTTATCTTTCTTTTTCTTGATATGGTGGATTGCATTGATTCACTTGAGGATGCTGAGCCATCCTTGTTTCCCAGGAATGAATCCCCAAAATCTGCCAACATAATTGATTTTTTAAAAATTTATTTTCCCTTTTGTTGCCCTTGTTTTATTGTTGTAGTAGTAGTTGTTGTTGATATCATCATTGCTGGATAGGACAGAGAGAAATGGAGAGAGGAGGGGAAGACAGAGAAGGGGAGAGAAAGATAGACACCTGCAGACCTGCTTCACTGCCTGTGAAGCGACTCCCCTGCAGGCGGGGAGCCGGGGGGTCGAACCGGGATCCTTATGCCGGTCCTTGAGTTTTGCACCATGTGTACTTAACCCGTTGCACTACCACCCGACCCCAACACATTTGATTTTTGAGACAGTAAAATATGGTAGGGAATGGAGAGGGTATTTTTAGAGTATAGTAAATGTATCCCATGCCTCGTAATAACCTTTGACTTTAAATTTCATTCTCTTTGTATAATTCCTCTGGTTCTTAGTTCTCTCTGAAGGTGACATCATTTTCCATAAAGATTATGGATATATTTTAATTTAATATATCTGGTTCTAGCTCTTGCCTTCCTAAAAGCATATGGACTTGTTTTTACAAAGTGGGAGGAGGTGTATTTCCTGTCTGAAATTATTATTTCAACAAGGAAGTCATTTGAATTCAAAACAGAACATTTCCTTGGATGTGAAGATGCCTTATATCTACTATGCTTTTTGGAGGTCCTATCTCCAAAGGCTCATTCTTACCTCCAAATGCTGGTGCTTTTTTTTTTTTTTTAGTTTTTTATTTTATTTTATTTATTTCTTTTGTTGCCCTTGTTGTTTTATTGTTGTAGTTATTATTGATGTCGTTGTTGTGGGATAGGACAGAGAGAAATGGAGAGAGGAGGGAAGACAGAGAGGGGGAGAGAAAGACAGACACCTGCAGACCTGCTTCACCGCCTGTGAAGGGACCTGCCTGCAGGTGGGGAGCCGGGGGCTCGAACCGGGATCCTGACGCTGGTCCTTGAGCTTAGTGCCACCTGCGCTTAACCCGCTGCGCTACAGCCCGACTCCCACTGCGCTACAGCCCGACTCCCGCTGGTGCTTTTAAAGGTTTAGCTACCCTGGAACATGGCTTAGTTTGCTGTGTGTAAAGTTCATTTAGTGAGGAAACTGTAAATATAAAGTTACATGTCCCTGTCACTTATCATTCTGCAGCTCATTAAATTTCAACTAATTGCATCTTCAGAATTCAGGTTCTTAATGTTTTTAGCTTTACCACCAGTCTGAAATCTTAACACCCAGGTCATCAGAGTTTTATTTATTTATCCAAGGCTATCAAAAGATCTTCATTTAAGAATAGGGTATTTCTGATTAGTGAATGTGATTTAGGAATTTGAAAGGTAAATATTTCTAGTAAATTTAACTCATTTTAGCAGTGGTTTTAATTGCTTGTGGCATTCTCCTTAATAATATCTTCTGATGGCAAAATGTCAATGGGAACAGTGGACAGGAAACTATATTTGATAAATGTTTGGTGTAGCACAAAAATTCAACACTTAAGTGGGTCAAATTCTTCAGCTGCTTAGTTGGAATATAAGCTTCTATCAAGTTATGATGGGAAAAATATGGTGTTGTTTACCTTAAGCTGATGTGATCACTTTTCTTCCAAGTCCTTTGAAGACAATGAAGGGAATGCCAGTTCTATTCCATAAAAAACTGCTGGCAGAAGGAAGTAGCCCCCAGTGAAGCATGACTGAAGAGAGGAGAGCTAATCCTAGCACATTTGTTTGTTGTAATTGTAGCCTATAGATAAGCAACTGCCACTTTAATGGCAAATAAAAATAGTGTACATTCCAAAACCATTTTCTACTGCAGAGTACTTGGTGAATTCTTTTACCTATTCCAGTTACAATCCAAAGAATAGCATTCCTTTTTTCTTATGAGTCATATTTCTGCTCTTCCTTGATTTTTAAGCAGTTAATTGAATCCTGAGAAAAGAAATACCCATAAGTTGCAACACAGACTCTAATTTCAAGAAAATTTTGGAGGTTTGACATTTTTTCTTCTTTGGTCTTCAATTTATGTTAGAATAAGATGTTCCAATGAGAATCCAGTGTGTATTTTTTTTTTTTACTTTATTAAGCCATTGGACAATGTGTTCTGTACCATTAATTGATGAAATTTGGTAGCAATTTAGTATGGAGTCACTCATTTCTGGAAATGTGAGTGTGGTGTGAAAAAAAAGATAATCAGTTTAGGTGGAGGTAGACAGCATAATGTTTATGCAAAAAGAGTCTCATGACTGAGACTCTAGTGTCCCAGGTTTAACCCCCAACACCACAATAAATTAGAACTGAGAAGTACTCTAGTAAAAATTAATTAATTAATTGTGTTATCACTTATCCAGATTCTGGGGAGCCTTAAAAATTCAGTAAGTTAGGGAGTTGGGCTGTAGCGCAGCGGGTTAAGCGCAGGTGGCGCAAAGCACAAGGACCGGCATAAGGATCCCGGTTCGAACCCCGGCTCCCCACCTGCAGGGGAGTCACTTCACAAGCAGTGAAGCAGGCCTGCAGGTGTCTATCTTTCTCTCCCCCTCTCTGTCTTCCCCTCCTCTCTCCATTTCTCTCTGTCCTATCCAACAACAACGACATCAATAATAACTACAACAATAAAACAAGGGCAACAAAAGGGAATAAATAAATAAAATATTTTAAAAAAAGAAAAAAAATTCAGTAAGTTAAATACATAGTTAAATTCAGTTACTATAATCTCTAACTGCTATGAAACACTGCAGTTATATCAGTGGATTTTATTTTAAAAATAGAGAAAGAGGAGCGAAGCTCAAGGACTGGCGTAAGGATCCCGGTTCAAGCCCCTCACCTGCAGGGGGTTCGCTTCTCTCCCCTTCTCTGTCATCCCCTCTTTTGATTTCTGTCTGTCCTATCCAATAACAATGACATCAACGACAGCAATAATAATAACCACAACAACAATAAAAAGAAAAGAGAGAAAGAGGAATATAACTTTCTCAATATAATGAGATTATCTCTTCTGCAATAAATATCATCACACTATACTGCATTGAATTGGAACATGGAAAACAAAAATAGCATTATTATATTTATTATCATTATTACTGTCATTTTGTCACCAGACTTCATTGCTCTGAGTTGCTTTTTTTCAGAAGGAGAGAGAGAGACTCCAAAGCTTCCTCCCAGTGTGGTGGTAGCCTGATTTGAACCTGGATTGCTCATGACAAAGTGGGCATACCATTCAAGTGAGCTATTTGGCTGATCCAAGCTTGAATTATTATTATTATTTTAAAATATTTATTATTTATTTCCTTGTGTTGCCCTTGTTTTTAATTGTTGCAGTTATTATCATTATGGTTGTTGTTATTGATGTCACCGTTGTTGGATAGGACAGAGAGAAATGGAGAGAGGAGGGGAAGACAGAGAGGGGGAGAGATAGACACCTGCAGACCTGCTTCACCACCTGTGAAGCGACTCCCCTGCAGGTGGGGAGCCAGAGGCTCAAACCGGGATCCTCCCGCCAGTGCCTTGTGGTTTGCGCCACCTTCGCTTAACCCGCTTCGCTACCGCCCGACTCCCTGAATTATTTTTAAAAGAGGAAATAAGCTTTACTAATGTTTATAAGATGAACTGGCACTGATAAGCTTCTTAGGTCGGTGTATTAGTTGCATATCAAATGTAATAGAGTCAGGGTGACAACAAAACAAAAAGTTACAGTTTTTCTTGTCATCATCATCATCTTTACCATTTTTTGTTTGTTTGTTTGTTTCAGTCTATTTTATCTGGGCTCTAATTCCAAGTGCAATTCTTTATCCACTTCAGTTTTCTCTTCCATTCAGTACAGATGACTTAATTCAGTAACAGTTGGCCCTGATCTCTCAGTCATCATTCATCCACTTCCCTCAGTCTAAGAAAGCCATGATTGCAACCACTGGTACTCTTCTTAAGGGCTTTTCATCACTGGCTTTTCCTTTTTGTCCAACTACATTTTGCCACAGATCATTCTGTGCCATTGGCTTGCTCACTACGAGAAACTCCCAAGTCTTGTCATTTCTTGTCATTAGGCAACAGTCAATACCACAACCTGTTTCCTGTGCTGAAAGACATGTGACAGAATGAAAAGTCAAGCAAACTCTTGGAAGGAAGAGCTCTGGCCGGGTGTTCCTGGCCTCCTTTGTTTTGATTTTCCTGCCTCCTTGTGCTCTTTTCACTGAATATTCCCATTTTATTATTTTTTTCCCCCCTCCTGACTGCTCTCCTTATTTGTTACAGTGACTTTCATGGTCCTTTTTGTGCTTACTTGATATTCTCTGGAAAGAAAAGGGGGAAAAGTGTGTGTGTGTGTGTATGTGTGTGTGTGTGTGTGTGTGTCTTTCTGTGTGTATGTGTGTGTGTGTGTCTCTGTGTGTGTGTGTGTGTGTGTGTGTGTCTCTGTGTGTGTGTGTGTCATCATGCAATAGGGAGTTGTATTTAGGAGCGAAAGAAAACACCAGAACACCAAACTGGAAAAAAAAAGCTAATTGTAAGTTAATAAAGTGACTTTGATGAATAGAAACATTGAAGATGTAGATCAGAGATGCTGTTTTCCTATAAAGATAAAAATACAGAGACCTGAAAGTATCAGTTATATACCCCCATTCAGTGAGGAAATATAATCCATATTACCAAGCCTTCTCTCATGAGGAATTCAGCCTGTTTGGAAACCTTTCATGAACTTGACTATTCATCTAGGGATTGATAACGAAAGGTAGGAATTAGACTTGTAGAAGTGACTTTTCTGGCTTTTTAGAAGTGAGCCTTCTTACTTATTTAATACTCTTAGAGAAAAGCAAAGATATCTTTAGTCACAGAGACTCAGAACTTTCTCAAACTGGAAATCAAGTTTCTTATGAGAAAATAGGATGCCAGTGGATGCAAGGTATTTCACAGGATGACTAGAATCAAAGGTAGACAAACTGTAGTGTCTCATTAAGTGCTCTGCTCAGTGGATGATAACCTAGCATCTCTCTTCCCACTGTTCATTTTTCTTTGGAAGCTTCTGAGCAACTCTAAATTAATGTCTTTTGCAGCTTAGTTAGTATTTCTCCACTGGAAAAAAAAATAACATGCTACTCTTTGTTAGTCCTCAGGATCACTTCAGCAGGGAAGTCATTTCCTTATCCTGCATGGACAGATAGCAGCGACACAGTCTAGTGGCACAGGTCGCAACATTCCTGTTTTACCCCCTCAAAAGTCTTAGAGAACGCATTCAACTTTGTTAACAGTGATGTTTTCTTCCTCTTCTTCCTCCTCCTCCTCTTTCTCTTCCTCCTCCAGATCTCTTCCTCCCCCTACCCTTCCTACTAGAAGTGTAGTCTTGCACATGCTAGATTTCACCCCTCTGGGGAATTCTTTTCATTTAAGTAGAGAGAGGGGACTGGGGAGGAGATACTTGTAACACCAAGGCTACCTCTGCTGGGGAATTATGCAGATGCAGTCACATCTGCCAAGCTGTCCCCTCAGGCTTTGCCACTATCCACGATATTCTCTATTCTCGCAGTACCTTTTTCAACCAATCCTGTCCCTACATGTCACTCCTGGTTGTTGCCCTATAAAGCCCTTCTTCCGCCCCTCGTCTCTCTTGTCTGTTTTTCACATTGGTGATTAGACGCAAGGGAGGGTGGTCCGGGAGGTGGCCATTTTTTGCTACCTCCTCGTGGCCCGAACCACTGTGCTCTCACCCAACTCTGAGGTGCCCGTGCAAATAAAGGTGTGTGTTCCCTCTTCACTTCAGATCTCCTCTCTTCGCAGCCCGACATACCTCCATTGCCATAGCACTTCCTTGCAGTGCCATGAGTGGGACTGTAACCTGGGTTGTGGATATGACAATGCAAACACCCAGCCTAGTGAATCACCTCTCCAACCTCTGTTTTTGTTTGTTGTAATTTTGGGTCATAGTGATAATGCTATAAAGACAAGGGAGTTGATAGCAAGGAGTTTTTCTGAACTTGTCTACTTCCAGTAATAGTTGAGATGGTAGGATCATCTGACACTCCCCCACATGGAATATTTTCCAACTTCCTATATCCAGTCTCATAAGTGGATGTCCCAGGAAGTTAATTCTATCATTTGGCAACTGTTGACAAAGGGATTCAATTTCTCTGCAGGATCCACAAAACTGAAAATATACTACTGCTATCCAATAAAGATAAAATGCAAGGCAAATATGTAATTTATAATTTTATAGAGGACATACTAAAATATAGAAAGGAACGAGTGAAATTAATTTTAATAATATTTTTTTAACCTAGTATGTCTAAAATGTTATCATATCAACAGGCAGTCAGCTTGAAGAAATTATTGAGATGTTTTACATTCTTTTCATTGTACTAAGTCTTCAAAATCTGGTATGTATATTAGACTTTTAGCTGGTCTCAATTTAGATTATTAAAGCACTCACTAGCCACATGTGGCTGATGGCTCCTGTGTTCATTAGTTTGTTTCAATAACTATAAACTTAACTGTGATGTATTAGCGACACTTTTTTGCTTGCTTTGTGGGGCTGTTTCTTTTTGGTTAGATTGTGTGTGTGTGTGTGTGTGTGTGTGTGTGTGTGTGTGTACACTTGTTAATTAAGTAGATTTAATAATATGAAAAGAAAGAAATGGACTTCCTGACCCACATTTAAGTGGGGTAATCAAATTGGCAGGCATGTTGTAGTTTGGGGAGATGACCCTTAGTGTGACCTTGAAGCTGACATTTTAACAGTCAAAAGGACATTCCTCTCTGGAGAGAGGCTTACTGAGTAAGTGAGGGGGTTTACTCATTGGGCACGTGGAGTTCGTTAAATCTAGCAAATTCAGAGAATATTTCTTGAGAGGTAAGGGAATCAAGAAGGGAATAGGAGAACATGAAACAAGAAGCAGATAAAAAAAAAACAGAACTTTAGTCATGCAATTTAAAGGAAAAACAAAAACAAACAACAAAAACCTGTCTGGATCATTATTAAAAGTAATTAAAAATGTGCTGCTCTAATTACTTATATTTCTTCTCCTCCTACTCCTTTTTTTTTTTTTTTTTGGGAAAAATCTTGGACTGATTCTTTCTGGATTCTTTTCAAGTTAGGTTTACTTCTTATTCCTTTCCAAAAGCAGCTCCATTGTTTATAGTTAGTTGCAAGAAAGTAATAATTTTCTGTAGCCAAAAGACATTATTTGCATGGTGCCTGGACACTCAAACTTGTTCAACTCTAATTTTTCTGTACTTGTCCTGGCAAAACTAGCTGCTTGGGGAATGGAAGACACATGGGGAGTGTTTATTCTCAGTTCATTTTCTGTCTCTTTTCTCTTTTCCTTAAACCAGGAAGCAAAATATATTCCTTCTGAAGAAGATGTTTGCAGAAAGGTCTACTGTTTTTCATTCAAGAGCTGCATTATCTTGCTGCCACAGTCTTTTCCAGACAGGCTTTGGGGATTCAGACTTCCTGTGTATCACACACAGCTTTATATTCCTGCAAAATCACCAGGAAAAAGTAGGGCCAAAAATGTGAGCAATGGGCAAGTGAAAAGGACAATTTGTAACATTTTTCAAACAGTATTGTCTATAGTGGAAGTTACAGTTTTCTTTTGCAGCAGAGCTTTTGGGAACCCCTGAGGAATTACTCTGTGTTGAGCAGGATATTAGTGAAATTAATTCTTCTCTGTTCAGAACAAAAGCACTGGTGGATCACGGTAATTGCTTCAGGCAGAAAGAACTCCTGGCTGTGTTGGAGTGTGTAATAGAATGATAAGTAAAACTAGCCAGAAGAGGAAGTGTGGGGAGTTGCTTTGTAAAAGTTTCATTGATTTAGCATCTGCGAGAAAAGCGTCTTTAAAAAAAAATTCTTTTTTTTTTTTTTTTTTTTGATTAGTGAACAGGGGAACATTCAAAAGTAAGACAGATAGCAGCCAACTGGGAACTCTGAGCAGCCTGCAATAGTTCAGGCTGCTGTTCAATCATTTCCCCAAACAGGAAACCACAAAATGTTAGAGATTAAGGTCACTAGATCATTGGGAAAAGAGCATAACTTTGTCTGCAAAGTATTATGATGCATTGTAAAGGGGCCAAAATATAAGCATAAATCTTTCCTCTAAAAATGCAACAACAAAATCTAGCCTTTTACAAAAGCACGGTTAGCTTTCCTGTTGTAATGAAAGACCAAGATCTACTTTCTGTGACATTTCTGTAATTTTCCTAGCAAGTAGAAGAATAGTCAGAGAAAATAAAGAGAAAAAGCTATGTATTCACTGTAGCGACATACATGTTTCAGGTTGACTGTTTAATCTTAAAAGCCTATTATCTTAGGTTAGTGAATAATCGCCCATGATTTATTTTTAGTTTCATGATTTCATGCTGGTGACAATGAAGACATATCAAAATACATGTTAATGCTCACTTCTTTCTACATACCTTCTTTCAAGTATAAATTGTGATAGACACTATTAAAATCAATGTCTTTTTCCCTCTTTGATTAACGTATGGTCCCTCTTAAGTGTCAAATGTCAAACATCAAAATGTTGACATAAAATGTGAGTTTGGAAAGCATGGGAATTTTTAGTTGAAAATGAAGGAAAACTGGTCTGTAGGTATTGCTCATTAGCATAATTGATTACTTTAGATTTCCTGGAAAATAGTAACTCCATCAGAAGCAAATGCATTACAGAATAGGGAGGATCATCCTCATCAGATTATGTTTATTACATCTTTTACTTTTAAACTTTAAAAAAAGTGTGTGTGTGTGTGTGTAAGAGAGAGAACACCAGTGTATTACTCTGGCATATGAGATGGTGAGGATTAAACTCAGGATTTCAGGCTCACAAATCTAGAGCTCTGCAGTTGTACCACCTCACAGGTTGCTGTTTTTTAAAGTTTTTACTAAGGAAGGTTTTTCTGTTTTTGTTCTTGTTTTTTTTTTTTACTAAGAGAAATAAGCCTATCAATAAACTGTTGATTTATGTACATTCAGATCCTAAAACATTTTATGGTTTGAAATGTTAAGATGACTCGTTTTTTGTTTTTAGAGAGATTTAAGTGAAATCAACTTTTGTTGACCTCTCTTCTAAGGAAAATAAAACGAAAAAATTAAATAGCCTTTCACTGTTTTGAGAAATCCAAAGATTACCTAGAGCATTAGAAGGCCAAGGGTCACATCTTTTCATACCTGAATCCTGGGCACTTAGTTCTCAGGCTCTTCACAAATGTTTGCTTTTGTATGTGTAAGGATCTTATATGAGCAGATTAAACAAACAAGCGAAAGGCTACTTCCTTTCCATTTCAGTTGGAAGTGAAACTCAGCGGCCTACAGGTCCAGGAAGGAAATGAAATAAATGAAGCTGGTAGGAGTGAGATCTGTCCTTTCTATCCATGACAAAGACATGGATACAGATAAATATTTTTTTCTTCTAAGAAAAAAAAAAATCAGTAGCATAAGCAGTATTAAATGGGCCTTGAGAGGCACTAAATAAACGACAACTGCTCTGTACATCTGGGTGAGCTGGGGGTGGGAATGTTAAGGATGGGTCTGTAGTTTGTATCAGGTGTGGAGGAGGTCAGCTAACTATACAGTGTTAGCACACTGTGGCCCAGTGGGAACACCAGCCCAGCATGGTCACCTCTTTAAAAGGTGTTACTTCTTTTTTTTTTTTTTTTTAAATAAGAGACATAGCAGAGCACCACTCAGCTCTAGCATATGAGTTGCTGGGGATCAAACCGAGACCTCATGCCTGTTAAGTCCTATGCTCTACCAGCTATGTGATTTCCTTGGTCCTAGATCTTCCTTTATCTAAATGCTGGTATTTATTTGAAATGCCACCACTACAGTGTAAACTAAAGAAATATGCATGCAGGCTGAATACAGGCCTCAGGCAGACCATTTAAGATATCTGCACTGCACTTACAGACTTACTCATCAATTTTAGCCAGAAGTTACAAAAACACTGGTAAAACTCTGCTCTTCAGGTTACAGGGCATCTTTATATCTCATATTCTACTTGGTCCTTCCAACAATTCCAGGATATAAATATAAATGTTCTACTTCATAGAAGAGAAAATTAAGGCCCAGAGTGAGTAGAATATATATATATAATATATATATATATATATATATATATATATATATATATATATAGTCACTTAGTAAACACAGCCCTTGGGAAGCTGAACTGGAGCTGAAGTTCAAGACTCCTGACTGCAATTGCTATGCTTTGATAAACTCCAGCTGTTTATTTTGTGGACTACATGATCCAATCCAGTTGTGTTAGTAAGAATTTTAACTCTTACATGTCCTAAGTCATAACTCTAGTACAGGGGCTGCATCTTACTTGTAAATAGTTGAGCTAATTGATAGCTATGTTGAGGTGTTTTATTTATTTTTCTTTTAAGATTTCCTTATTGGGGGATTAATGGCTTACAGTCGACAGTAAAATACAATAGTTTGTACATGTGTAACATTTCCCAGTTTTCCACATAACAATTCAAGTAATCAGAACATTTTGAGCCAGCAAAATAGCTCACTCAGATAGTGTGCTGCCTGGCTATGTGACCCAGATTCAACACTGGACAGAGTTTTGATTTGTGGTCGGTCTCTCTCTCTCTCTCACTCTCTCTTTCTCTCCCTCTTCCTCTCCTTCCTCCTTCTTTGTCTCTGCCACTTTCTATCTAAAAAAAAAAGAAAAAAAACAGAAGTATGCTATTAAATGACAGAGAGAGGGTTCAAACTAGCCACAGAGTATGCTCTTAACTATAAACATGTATCTTTTGTTCCTGAGTCACAGTTGCCTTTAAGTTTGCTCCTAGCATGTTGAATTTTACAGATACAGAACAAATCAACTGTTTAATACTATCTTGGGATAGTGACCTTAGGCAGTGAGGCAAGATGCAAGTCACTAGAAGCATACACATGGCTTCAGGCAGTTCTGAACTTGAATCTCTGGCCCACATCCCTGAAACTGCCTCTTTGCACCTAACCTGGGATTAAATAACATCTGACTTCTCAATGCGTTGTGAAATCATGGATGTTAAATACTTAGCACAGTTCCTGCAGTATCATAAGAAGAATGAAAGAGTCCTATTGTCATACAAAAGTGTCTTCTAACAGATAGCCTCTTTATAATATTTTCTAATCATTTGGTATGGGGAAATTCCTTGTCATTTTGAATATCATGCTTCAAAACTGAAAACACTTTTTAAAAGAGTAATTTATGAATTCAGGACTCTGATCACCAAGAAAAGATTGCTGAGATGCCATTCCCAATATGTGTATAATTAGTAATGAAAGGCATACTATTTCAGGCATCTGAATGTATAGAGTTCAAGCTTATTCTGGCTGGATTTCCTTCCATTGTGGACATTTTTATGAAAGAGTGAGATTAATACTCTGGTTTCTCTACATGTCACACAAATCTTTGGCCTTTTAAAAGAGTGAGATTAATAATTAGTTATTTTACATAAAAAGGCTATCTACATATTCTATTGGGTTATGTTGGAAGAAGTATTTTGTTGAGTCTTTATTAAGTCATTGTTTACTAATCACTTACTAATTATTATTGATAACTTTACTAAGTTATCAACCTGCTTGAAAAGTAGGAGAAACTAACATTCTCTGCTCCCAGACTCTGTGCACAATACATCATCAATTCTTACTACAGTGAGATATAGGGTTCACCATTGTAATGTCCAGTAAAGGGGATTGAAGCTCATGGAAACTGAGCCATATATCTAAGGAACCTCAGTTATTGATGTTTGGGGCATGGGTGGAACCAAACTGTATATGAGGTTGTATTTCATAGTTTTAGCAATACAGTCAGTATTGGGTATATGCAGCATGAAAAGAATTGGTCACATGGTTGAAGTCACAGAATTCATGGAAAAAACAAACCCTGGAGCATAGGAGTAAGGCACTGTAGAGACTGGAAAATTCTAGGGGTTAAGGTAACAAAATTCATGTGTAGACTCATCAAGTAAAGCTGTGTCTACCCCTTCTTCTTCTAGCGTTTGCCCTTCTTCCATAGCCAGTCAACAGCATCAGGTTGAAAGCTGTCAGGAGCTGCTTGTTGCTGGCTTTGAAAGTATGGATTCAGTCGGCTAGGAAGGATCGTCAGTTTCCCCAATGAATGGAAAGAATAGCATTTGAATGGTCAGAAAGATGGTACAGTGACTCAAGCATGAGGTCCCCAGTACAGTCCCTGGAGTACCAGAGTAATGTCTGGTTCATTCTCTCTCTCTCTTTTCCCCTCATATCTGTCTCATTAATTACTAAAGTAATATTTAAAAAAGAATAGCATTTGAGTGTCCTCAATTAGATCATATGTGCGTCTTAGCACAGAGGGTCTGGGCATGTTGGTGGATAGTAACCAAAGAGGGAATGGAAGTACAGTTAACAAGAGAAGGAAGAGTAAACCTGGGTGAAGCAGAACAATGATGATTGGTACATGACATTGCACAGAACATTAAAGAAATTGACCATATGAGTGTTGCTGACCAGGATAAACATGGTAAGGGAGTACACTCAGCTGTAAATTCAATTGTTTTATGCTGTTATTTTATTTAAAAGAGTTTAAAGAGAGAACCAAGTGGTTGGGAGAACAACAGAATTATGAAAAATTAGTATAGATGACATTTCTTGCAGTTCTCTTTGTTGCAAGGTAATCTTAGCTTCCCTGCTGAACATGGGAATTGACAGGTCGATCCATACTCCCAGCCTGCCTCTCTCTTTCTCTAGTGGGGCAGGGCTCTGGGGAATTGGAGCTCCAGGACACATTGGTGGGGTTGTCTGTCCAGGGAAGTCTGGTTGGTATCATGCTAGCATCTGGAACCTGGTGGCTGAAAAGAGTTAAGATATAAAGCCAAACAAATTGTTGACTAATGAATCTAAAGGCTGGAATAGTGCAGATAAAGAGTCGGGGTGGGGGATCTCCATTTTGTAGATAGCAAGTAGGCATATTTTAGTTACATTCCAAAGGGCCTCTGGCTATACTAGTTTTTTTCCCCTTGAGCCTAAAATCTGATATGCAAGTGGATCCAAGTAATTGTCTGGGGAGATGGCGTCATGGCTGGAAAAAGGACCAGAATACTGGTTCTGGGAAGAGAGTAGAAAATTGTATAAATATTGTTGGCTGTCAACCCCACCTATTTGATGTGATCTGGGGCCCATATTCAGCTTAGGAGCCTATGTGACCTCTGCATCCCTGTAGATCCTGATTATTTTTTAAATTTCTTTATTGTGGGCATAATGGTTTATAGTTGACAGTAAAATACAATAGTTTGTACATGCATAAAATATCCCAGTTTGCCACATAACAATTCAACCCCCACTAGGTCTTTCTCTGCCATCAATGTTCCAGGACCTGCAACCCCCCCCCCCAGGAGTAAAATTCTTTATGGGGTGCAAAAGGTGGGAGGTCTGGATCCTAAAATTATTTATCCACTGGACATGGGCATTGGCAGGTCCATCCATACAGTTTCTATCTTTCCCTAGTTGGATAGGGCTCTGGGGAGGTGGGGCTCTAGGACACATTGGTGTGGTCATTTGCCCAGGGAAGTCAGGTTGGGATCATGGTAGCATCTGGAACTTAGTGGCTAAAAAGTATTAAAATATAAAGCAGAACAATTTATTTTATAATCAGAAACCTAAAGGCAAGAATATAGCAGATGAAATTTGGGGTCTCCATGTTGGAAGAAGCTAGGAAGTCTTTTCTTAAGGAGTTCCTTTCTTAAGGAGTTCTGTAGAGGATTGAAGTCTGGGATCTAGTGCCTCCATGACTATTTGCCTCCATGGTTATTGCTGGGGCTCGATGCCTGCACTATGAATCCACTGCTCCTGGAGGCCATTTTTTTCATTTTGTTGTCCTTGTGGTTACCCTTGTTGTTGTCATCTTTATTATTATCTTTGTCATTGCTGTTGTTGTTGCTGGATAGGACAAAGAGAAATCGAGAGAGGAGGAGATACATAGAGGGTGAAAGAAAGACACCTGCAGACCTGCTTCACTGCCTGTGAAAGGACTCCCTTCCAGGCGGGGAGCCGGGGGCTCGAACTGGAATCTTCATGTCGGTCCTTGTGCTTTGTGCCATGTGTGCTTAACCCGCTGTGCTACTGCCTGGCCCCCCATTATAATGAAATATAACGAATTATATTTCATTACAAAAGTTTTTGTTAAAACACATCTTTTTGTAAGAAATTACAAAAACTAGAAGATAAATAACCCCTTCAGTCCTTGACTATGTAGCTTGTCAGGAAATGAAAATGTGCTTAGGTGCCTAGTTTGTTACTCGATCCAGTCAGTCTTTTTCAGCACCAAGTTTTATGAGAATTAGATACTAACAAGTATAGCTAAAAGCAGCATTCATGTCTATCTCCTCTCTATCTTTAGACTTGTTGCTTAAAATACCAAGCAACCCTCAGGGGGAAGGTTGCCCCAGACTGTCCCAGTTTTAGTACTGAAAATCCTGTGTCCTGGGAAACTGCCTTGGTTCAGTGCAAAAGGGGATAGCCAGTCACCTTACCAGGAGGAAATGTGGTGAGCATGCTCAGATTCTACTTTAATCACCAAACTGTCAAGGTTAGGGTCCTGTTCTGAACTTGCCTGACTTTAAGATGTGGACAATTTATGCATTTGGACTTCAGGACCACCCATCTCTAAGCTATGTCCACCTTCCTTTTCACCTCACTGTGACTAGATCCTGGAATATCTCATCCACTCACCCTGTCTTAGAGACACTCAACTGGGGTATTCCTGGAAGGATGGAGGAGAGTAAATGTCATGTTCAGATAAAAATCTCTGAATTTTTTTTTCTCTTTTGCCCATCAGGGTTATTTCTGGGGGTTAGGTGCCTGCATGAGTCCACCACTATCACTGCAGATTATTTTCCTCTTTTTTTCTAATTTTTTTTCTTTGTTTTGTAGAAGGTAAGAGGCAAAGGGAGAGAAGAAGAGTAAGAAGAAGAAGGAGGAGGGGGATGGAGAGAGGATGAGATTGAGATTTGCAGCACTGCTTCACTGCCTTTAAATCATCCCTCCTGCAGGTGGAAACCTGGGACATGGATTTTTTTTTTTTTACCAGAGCACTATTCAGCTCTGGCTTATGATGGTGTGAGGGATTAAACCTGGGACTCTGGAGATGAACTGAAGTATTTGCACAAGACTCATGTGTGTTCTCCTAGCTGTTCTTCTTCTAGCGTTTGCCCTTCTTCCGTAGCCAGTCAACAGCGTCAGGTTGAGCCTGATGTAAAGTTTCGAGACCTCCTTTGAATCTGGAGAGGTGGCAGTCGTTGACTATGTGAGTCATAGTCTGTCTGTAGCCGCAGGGGCAGTTCGGGTCGTCTCTGGCTCCCCAGCGATGGAACATAGCGGCGCACCAGCCATGGCCTGTTGAATAGCGATTGAGGAGGGCCCAATCATAATGTGCTAGGTCAAAGCCGGGTTGACGCTTGCAGGGGTCTGTGATGAGGTGTTTGTTCTTTACCTCAGCTGACTGCCAACTCTGTTTCCAAGAGTCTGGAACAGAGAAGTTCAGTGTAGGCATAGGGGACCAGATTGGGTGATGAGACGTCAAGCGTTGGACAGGGTGGGCGAAGATATCCACGTATATTGGCAGGTCTGGTCGAGCGTAGACGTGGGAAATGAACTTAGATGATGCCGCATCCCGACGAATATCTGGTGGGGCGATGTTGCTAAGAACTGGCAGCCATGGAACCGGGGTGGAACGGATGATTCCAGAAATTATCCTCATGGAGGAATATAATTTGGAATCAACCAAGTGGACATGGGGGCTACGGAACCATACTGGGGCACAGTATTCTGCAGTGGAATAGCATAATGCCAGAGATGATGATCGTAGTGTGGAAGCGCTCGCGCCCCATGAGGAGCTGGCCAGTCTTGCAATAATGTTATTCCTCGTGCCCACCTTTACTGCAGTTTTTATGAGATGTTCTTGAAATGACAGGGTGCGATCGAGAGTAACGCCAAGATAGCGTTACCGTTTTTGCAGTGCTAGGGATTAGTCGCCATTTTTTTTACAGTAATCAGATATCAGAGACATGTCTTTCGTGAGTGTTTCCTTGAGGATGTCGAACTTGGATGCCTGAGTTGCACAGCAGATGTCATCGGTGTAGATGAACTTCCTTGAAGAAGTTTCTGGAAGGTCATTGATGTAAATATTAAATAGCGTAGGAGCCAGAACAGAGCCCTGGAGGAGGCCACTTGAGACAAGTCTCCATCTGCTAGACTTGTCACCCAGATGCACCCGGAATCTTCTGTTTTGGAGAAGAAACGATATAGTGTTGGCCACCCATGGAGGCAGGCATCTTGAGATCTTGACTAGGAGACCACGGTGCCAGACCGTGTCATAGGCTGCTGTGAGATCAACAAAGACAGCACCTGTCTTTAAATTCTTCTGGAATCCATTTTCAGTGTAAGTTGAGAGGGCCAGGGCTTTTTCGCAGGTAGATCTTCCTGGGTGGAAACCAGCTTGGGTGGGTGATAGGAATTTCTCTGTAAGATGAGAAATACGTGACAGAAGCAGCCTCTCAAGGAGTTTGTAACACACGGAGAGGAGAGAAATTGGTCTATAGCTGGCGGCCAGTGTTGGGTCTTTCTTTGGTTTCAAAACCGCTATAATCTTCGCAGGACGCCAAACTTTGGGCATAGACTCAGATTCCAAGATGTGGGACAGGAATGAAGCGAGCCACTTCTTTGCTGCAGGAGGGTTAAGAATGAGTTCTGGGGTGATGTTATCATAGCCAGCAGCTGTTCCCAGTTTAACCCTCTTCAAAACGTCTTCCAGTTCAGACAGTGTAAAGGGAGAGAGTTTTGGAGATGGACAAGATAACCAGAAGTGGGATGACCACTCATGGGAAATTTCTCTTTTCCAGACTGGGTCGATCTTAGCACGTCCAACTTGAGTTAGGTGACTGGCCACTGAGTTTGGAGATACGGGAGGATGGGAGACGGGAGGGGGTTGGCTACCGGCACCCAGTCTGTGAAGAAGCTTCCAGGCCTTCCTACTTGAGTGGGTGAAGTTCAGACTTTCCGTGAGTTGTTGCCAGCGGGCTTGGCGTGCTGAATCCAGGGAGGCAATGAGATGGTCAGCCACATCTGGGTTGCCCGACTCATCGTACCGCTTTAGTAGTTGCTCGCATTCAGCATCAAGACAAGGAGTATGGTTAGCACATCTCCCACGAGGAATGGCTTGGGAAGCTGCTTTGAAGATGGCTTGGCGGAAGCGCCTGTAGGAATCTTCAGAGGGGATAGAGTTAATTGGAATTGCAGGAATAGATTTGTTGGTAAGATCACTGAACAGACGCCAGTTTGCTTTCCGAAAGTTCCATCTTAGTTTCTCCGAGCACAGAATCAGAGGGAGCTGGAGACCAATGTGGATGATAGCTGGGCGGTGATGACTGTGCGGGAAGATCTTGAGAACTTGTCTCGTAGCGGGAAAGGCTTGGCCGTTGACTGTGCTAATCCAGCACAGGTCGGGTGACGAGTCTTTATTCCATCTAGCACTGTGAAAAGAGCCTGGCTGTTTGGGATCGTATAATAGGGAGAGGTCATTCGCTGAAGCCCAGTCGGCTAAGATAGAGCCGTTAGCACGAGTGGAGGAATATCCCCAGTCTTGGTGATGACTATTAAAGTCTCCAACGTAAATGGCTGGGTGATTCGGGCTAGGCAGGACCTCATTATTCCATGAGGCACTGGGAGGCTTATATACGTTGACGAGCTGAATAGTTCCAATAGTAATGGAGTCGTAGAAGGTCGAAGAGGCTAAACGTCCGCAAGACACGATTTGGCGTAGATGGCTCAGCCTTGTTTAGGATGGAGATTATAGCATATTAAATCGAATCCACTGATGGTGAATCGAGTAGCTTCATCGACTGCTATATGTGTTTCTTGTAGGCAGATAACATCTGCCTGATGCTGTATCGCCAATTGACCAATAAGAACGCGTTTGGCAAAGGACAGCCCCTCAACATTAAGTTGGAGGACTCGAAGAGCAGGACCAACAGCTTGAAAGCTGTCAGGAGCTGCTTGTTGCTGGCTTTGAAAGTGATTGGGATCCATGTGGATTCAGTCGGCTAGGAAGGATCGTCAGTTTCCCCAATGAATGGGTACTCACGAGATGCACCATGGGAAGGTCGATCCAATGCATCCCCCTAGCTGTAACACCACCCAACTCCAGCTCTAGAATTCTTACTTTTAAAGCTAGGAACCTAGGGCCAGGCATTGATACACCTGGTTAAGTGAATATATTATCAAGAGCAAGGACCAGCGTTTCAGAACCTGGATCCCCACCTACGGGGGTCTGCTTCACCAGTGGTGAAGCCAGTCTGCAGGTGTCTGCCTTCCCTCCCTCTCTCTATCTCTCTTAAATAATAATAATAAAGATCTCTAAAAAATTTCTCTGTGTCCTATCTAATAAAAAAATAGCAAGTTGGGGGCCGGCCGATAGCACAGCAGCTGTAAAACGCACATGGTGCAAAGCACACAGACCAGTGTAGGGATACCTGCTTGAGTCTGGCTCCTCACCTGCAGGGGGGCGTCCCTTCACAAGCAGTGAAGCAGGTCAGTAGGTGTCTTATCTTTCTCCCTCTCTGTCTTCCCCTCCTCTCTCGATTTATCTCTATCCTATCCAACAACGACAGCAATAACAGCAACAACAACAACAACAACAATAATAACAACGATAAATAATAAGGGCAACAAAAAGGGAAAAAATAGTCTCCAGGAACAGTGGATTCGTAGTACAGGTACCAAGCCCCAGCAGTAACGCTGGAAGAAAAAAAAAATTAAAGAAAAGTTGATGGGAGGAGAATGGCCACCAAGCTCCAGCAATAACCCTAGTGGCAATAAATTATAAATAAATAAATTAAATAAAC